>NC_142848.1:38004526-38306385 GCF_061612785.1 Hesperophylax consimilis
TATTGGTGTGATTAAGGTTTTGAGCATTTTACTGATCCGTGAAGAATGATAATTTATTACAAACAGCTTTCAAAAGCTGATATCTAATTTACGAGTTCTCGATCAAAGGGTGTATTACAACATAATATACTATTTTTATACTATATTACTACAAATATTAAATGTGTATTTTCTTCATTGTTATGATTTATATTCCTATAAATTATTTGGGCGGCTTAAACCCTTTGTTTTTAACAACATAATTTATACAAAATTATATATAATTTAAATGTAAGTATGTAGTTTCTAAAATAGTACAGCACGGGAGAACTAAGGCATACCTACTAGTACTAGGGCTGTCTGATGAATAATTAGCCTAAGGTAGTAAAAGTCAACCGATTCCAAATATAGTTTGTGTTTTTTTTTAAATGTAATCTCTTTAAACTTCTCCTTGCACTTCTCAAATCGCTGAGACAACATCTCACAATCAAATAATGCAGTTTGCTGCACGAAAGGGTATTGACAGCATCCTTCATCTCATCTTCATTGGTAAATCTTACCCCTTAAATGTTTTTTCAAATTTAAAAATAAATAATAAATTAAAAAATCAGGGTAGCAGGCTGGGTAAAAAATTAAATTATTTGATCCTTGTCTCAATTAAAGGGTTATATACAGTTAGAATTTTCAAAAAAAAAGATTTTTTAATTTTATTTTCGTAATGAACATTTATTTAAGTACACACACAGAAAATTTCAAGTCGATCCGGCTATTATTTTCGAAGTTACACGCATATTTGTAAAGACGTGTCAGAGCGGAGACGGTGACTCCAAAATGTATTCGGGGGTTTTAAAAGTTGCACCTTACGGCCGGCGATCAAGAAGTTATGAAGAAATAGTGTATTGGACAAGTACAGAAGAGAATGGGCACGAGACACCGAGATTGTGTGAATAAAAATGTGGAAACAGTTCATAGTAAAAATGAAAAAAAAAAAAAAAAAATGTGTAATAGGCAAACTTAGTGGTAAAATTATCGACAAGTTGACAGTTTATTATGGATTATGAATTAGTGCTATCCGGGCCACATATTATCGTTATTGCTCAACGGACAAAAACACGACAAGTGCCCGATCGGACCAGAGTCATGGTGCAGTTGGCAACGGGCAGTAGCTGCAAATGAATTACCCACTTTCAAGCATCATCATCCGTCATTACCACTACATTTTGCTGAGGCTATACTTCCCATTTATACAGATCTCAGCAATGAGAAATTATTAGAAAGATGTGTGGGTGGTTTCACCCAAAACAACAACGAGAGCTACTATCAACTGATATGGAAAATCTCTCCAAAAATAGTTCAGGCCGGTTCCAAAACTGTAGAAATGGCTGCATGCATAGCTGCTGGCATATTTAATGAAGGTACAACATCATTATTATATTATATGAATGCAATAGGGTTTTTACTTGGGCCCAAAGCGCATTCGTACGCCGAAAGAGAGGATAAACAGCGCGTTGCCGTCTCCGACAGCAGAGCATATGATAGCACACGAGAGCGAAGAATGGTCCGCAGACAACACCAACTCGAGTTATTAGAAGCTGCCGAAGGGGCGGAGGGTGTATTATATGGAACCGGAATAGACGACTTGATGTAAGTTGTAAAAATATATTTTTTAACCTATGTAAAGTGCTTTTCAAACTTTAAATGCGTTTTTCTCAAAACTGTGTTTTGAAAGTCGGTGACCGATTACCGATTACTCAGAAACGGCTCAACCGATCAGTCTCAAATTTTAACACAAGCTTTTTAAGTATATTTTAGAGTTATTAATCGAAGGCCTGCTCTCACTGATAAATATATATTTTTTTATAAACAATATTAGGCCAAAATTTTTGTAAAAAGTCGATTTTTTTTTGAGCAGCCGCCATTTTGTCAAAAAAATTATTTTACTCTGTCTTTCGATCAATTAGAAGAATATTTATTATTATAAAGAAATCCGTTTGGTTTTTTCATTTTAGTCCAGAGATATGATGGTCACCGCAAGATACCTTTTTTTAGAGGAGCTTCTGGAGATCACCTATAGCAGCTTTAAAAAATGTTATTTTTACAAAAAAAAATTCTTAAAATACTGTTTAAAGTTACCACTATACATGTACGAATTTTTATTTTAATAAATTGAAAATTCTTCTCAGAAAAAAATCTTGAAAAATCCCTTTTTTTGGGCCTCCTGACTGTATATAACCCCTTAGAACACGCTCCGCGACTTGCCCCTTCTGTCCAACTGCCCAGGTGCAATGTTCTGAAGAAAATTCACAATGCATACTTCCTCTTTCTCTTCAAACATGACGTTGTCGATCAAATGAGATTAACATTCTAGACATCCAACGCGCGCACACCTGTCTTGTGACGTTTAAATGGTTATGGGCGATCATCTCTCAAACTCTTGTACGAATGTTCACTTTATTGATTATCCATTGAATACAAACTCTCCAGTGTGCGAGTCACTACCGATTTTGTGGACCTGGGGTAGTCATCATCTTCAATGAACTTTCTTCCTCGCGTCCGTCTTTTGACTATTGCCTAAGATAGAAAATAGTCACTATTCAATTCGGCATCAATGTTCTTGGTGCACCTTTCTTCAAATGCTATTTATCACCGACCACTTCTCAAGTTGGGCATTTCAATTTGAGTGCGCGCCGCTTTTTACTGTAAATATTGTTTTTGTATCAGCAAAGCGAGAAATGTATTGATATTTCAAAAGATTTCATTGAAATATTAAAAAATTAAATAAGATGACTTCAATACCCCAGGCTCATTTTATATCACCCAGGCTCATTTTACTGCCGTAAATATTTCGAGTTGGAAATGAAAAAGTTATCTGACTCCTGAGAGTGTCCTTTGAGTGAAATCCAATCAACGAATGAATTAAATCACCAAATGTCGATTCAAAAATTAAACATTATTGTTTGATTAACTGCATAATTTTAGTAACAAAACAATATTTAATTATTCTTAAAAATGATTATTTGGGTATTTCTTATATAATAAAGACAAACAATTATTTTCAATAAAGAATTTCACCGCCGTGTTTTTATAACATTATCGAAAAAAGAGTACGGCGTGTCCGAAGTGAAGATAACTTTTTATGGCTGTTCGTGTTCACTCATTAAAACCATACAAAGAAATATATTGGTTATAACATTATTTTTTTTATTTAAACACCGGAAAATCGCACTAAAATTACGAAAATTCGCGTTATTTGCCCGAAAATGGCGAATTTTGCAAATAAATTTTTAAAACCTAAAATTCGAATTTTTCGCTTAAAATGGCGATTTTCGCTAATTTTCAGGATCCTACTAATAATATATAACAAAATATCTACGTGCGCGATATTGGGATAGTTCTAATCTGTGACTGATATAGTATTGTAAGGGATTAGTTTTGAAGCAAATGCTTTAAGTTTTGCCATAGTTAAACATTACACGATAAACTTATAATTATTATTTGAATGTTAAGTCAACCAAAGGCAAGATTTCTGAGAGCATGAAGGATTCGGAATAAGGGATTACGATTCAAAATCAAATCAGTCTCCGTTCTGGCAGAAAACATGACCATACCGTGGTTTACTTGATGGTGGCTGTGTTGTCTAATGCGACTAATTGTAAAATCTTTTTTCTTTCCCCAAACTGATTCTGTATAACCTTTATATTTTACAAAAATTAATAATAAATTATTTTTGTGAATGTTTGAAAACAAAAACTAAATCTTACTTTACCATTTAATATATCTTCAAATTAAAGGTCACATTCACTTTGTTTTGTAAATGAGTTTTTTCTATTTTATTTTTATGCAAAGTTCCACAGTATTCTCCGCTAAATAATTCAGGAAGGAAATGAATATTTATAGGGGGTAAAGTATTTCAATTGGTGAGCCGCAAAATATTAAATTTAAATATTTTATCTCTAAAATAATAGTATAAATCAAAGTTGCTATCCGCATCTGTCTGTTTGTGAGCTTAGTTTTTCTAAACTAAGTAACGGATTTGGATAGTATTTTTATTAGCATTTAGAGAATTTTTCTCCGGAATGTTTATAAATACAAAACATGCATATTATATAATGGAAAGTAGAGAAAAGTCGATGTTTGGTAATCAAGTCGTAAAAACAATATTTACGCGCGCTTAAATTGCTAACGCTCGCTTAACCTTCTGAAATCATCACAACCTCAAAACTTTACCCCAAACCATTCATAAGTCCTCGAGTACACGTCATCCAGTTTTGTATATAACGGCTTGGAATGATACAGATATTTTATAACTAAATTCAATCTAGAAAATAACTTACGTATTTTGTAAGCTTGGAAATCACTTAAAACGATTATACATTTTTTAAACTTATTAGAGTGGCATACAAACATTCAATTTCATAATTAAATTATTTAAGGGCATCTTTAGTCCTTTTTTTATTTAATTCAAAATATTGTTCCCCATTTTATATTTTAAGGAGTGGCAAAAAAAAACTGTCGTTGGAGGGAGGAGACAGGAGGTTTGGAAACCATCCCACAAACTAATCTTCACGAAATATGGCGCTGTTTAAATTATTAAAGTATTTGATTAGGAGGTAAACCACTACCACTACCGCTATAGCACGGCGCGGGCGCGAGCGATCGTCAGTTAACACTCAAATCCTATTTTCGGTACAAATAATAACAACGTTATAATAATATTACCATTTGTTTGTAAATACAACTAAAATGAATTCCTCGACCGTCTTGGTAATTTACCTTAATAAATTATACGTATCCCCGTTACCACCCGGATACTACTATCGCTCTGTATACGTGTTACATTACAAGTTCCCTTGCATCTTGGTGAACGTGATACATAAATTAAGGGTGAAATTAAGTTTTTTCCTGCCCTTAGCGGGAATTCTGTTAACGAATTCTCCCGAAACACCTGCCACCTTCTGCGATGCGAAGAATTTAATAAAACGGATGTTACATGTAAGACGCTCCAAGAATAACTGTTTCATTAAGGGTACATTTATGCAATTTAACTCGTCTAAGTACATTTTTTTTTTAAATTAAGGACTAACTAGACGTTTTGTGTTTTTTTTTAATTCATGATCGATTTGTTAAAATAACTATTTATATTTACTCTGTGTATTGTGATTATAGTCTATAATCAACAGATCGATTTTTCAAAGAATTTAAATAATATATACCTACACCCCTAGAGAATAGTTTTGTATTTGTAAAGTTAGATAGTTTCATAAACGCTGTCAGAACAAGGTCTGATACAGTAAAATTAACTCCGGTGTCCAAGGAAAATGTAACTTTACTTTTCTGTCAGTCTTGTCAAATTTGCACACAAAGGGGTTATTTATTTATTTATTAGGGTGTCTTATTTCATATTGAATAAAAAAATAATCCTACTAAAATCACTCGGAGGCATACATTTAACACCACTAAAAGAATAAAACCTTATAGAAGTCCTCCATCACAACGCAAGCAACATTTTCCTCTTAATGTGGTGGTAGTAGGAAATTTTGAATTTCTAATATTTTTAACATTGTCAGGTTATTCGTAACCCGGGAATGTTTGTCTTTCTTAAAAAAAACAGAGATATTATTATGTATGTTATTTTTAAATTTCATAGTGATTTACAGCATATTCGATTAATGAAATAGTATTGTTTACATAATTTTAGTCTTGTATATTGTAGTCATAAATGCTTGGAGCTGTTATATTATTATTTTTTAACATTTTGGAATTCGTTTATCCGTAGCATGTTTCCGCCACATGGTTTGTACTTAGATCACAATCAAAGCGATATACATATATTTTCGTAATTTACTTAGAGCATTTTCAACATGATTTTTATTATTTTCCGTAATGTGTCTTTCATTAAATAATGTAATGTGGTTAGGTACATATATTTTTTACAAATAATGTGACGTTGCATGTTTATTGTAGTTTTAAAGCAGTTGTGGATTTTTATTTCTTTATAATCAACCTAGAGACCAATCAAGATTTGTCTAGGCCAGGTCAATCTCTGAGGGTATTTTAGTTAAGTGTCTCTTTTATACCGTCTTATACAAGACTACATTAATATGTTGATTAAAAAGTTTTGTAGTGTCTCGTGGTGCTCTGGGGAATCTCAACTAACCCGCCAAATACGGAAATATATCAATATTATTGTTATATTATTATGCTGTCGTGAGAACCGCTTGCAACTTAACATAAGCAAATGTCAAATTATGAGGTTTTATCGAATAAAGAATCCAATATTTTTGGATAATTCCACTAACAATTATGTCGTTAGTATCTGTATCGGAAATTAATCACTTAGGTATTTTGTTTGAAACGAAATTTAACTCTATCAAGCATATAGAAATAATAACCAATAAAGCTTTGAAAATGTAGGGATTTATTTTAAGGGTATCTAGTGATTTCAATAATGTCAATACTGTAAAAATATTATATATGTCACTAGTAAGGAGTCACGTAGAATACAATTCCACGGTTTGGTCCACATGCGATTGAAAGAATTCTAGAATTCCTAGAGAAAACATGAATTACGATAACGCACTTTGTTCATTAAATTTAATAAAATTATCTGATCGTAGAATCAATTCCGATTTAACCTGTTTGTATAAAATCATTAATTCAATGTTTGATACCTCTGATTTATTATATATAATCTCTTTTCATATTCCAAGCAGGTCGGTTACAAGACAGTACCTACCAACCTCCTCAGGTCCCGTGTCTCCTGGGGGCGACATAAAAAAGGTCCACAAAAGTGGTGTGATTCCAAGGATAATGTCAATTACAAACTAGTTTCGAGTTTGCAGTGTTGCTCATAGATGTCAGTAATTGTTTTAAATTGACATATTTTTCAAAAAAATGTTTACACAACGGTTTATTGACAGTTTAAAAATAGCAGGTCTGGGGAAAAGATGTTTCGCTGGTTCAGAAATTGGTAAGTGTGTTATATTTACTCAAATGTTACTAAGTGCACTTTTTGGTGTTCTATTATGTTTATTTTATAATATCAAATTGATAGATTTTAAATGTTTTGTCATTCATGTCTGTGAAAAATGGCCAAAGTTGTATGTCTCCAGGAAGAGACATCGGGTCTTAGTGTCAAAAATTTTCAGACCTTAACCATTTAGATATATTTGGTATTATTCATGCATTTTTTTCATAAATATTTAATAACTTTTACAAGTTAGTTGAGAAAAAAATTCAGATAACACGTTTTTAAACACAATTTCGTATGCTAATTCATATGATGTTTTCTATTTCCAGATTCTGATGCGTTTATTAATTTTGTCAATTTAGAGGTGGATGGAAATATTTCTGAATGAGACCTCAGTGATGATGAGAGTAACAACCCTGACTTCAATGAAACTACTGCGGATGACGTGATGGTATCTAATGATAAAGAGTTAGTCAAAAATATTGAGGAAATTAATATAACGGAATCCACGACCCCCAGCAGGCGTGAATTTTGGAAGAAATCTGAAGATTTTTTTCCGCTTCCTCCAGCACCAGAGTACGAAGAATTGCCTTCCAATGCTGTAAATTTGCCTCCATTCGAATACTTCAGTAAGTACATTCCCCACAATATGTATACTGACTTGCAAATACATACAAATCAACGGTTTTTGGCTGAAAGGGGAAGAGCATTGAATTGCTCTGTGGCTGAAATGAAAACATTTTTTGGGGTAACCTTAATAATGTCATACCTAAAATATCCCAGAATTAGAATGTGTTAGGCAGCTAAGACAAGAGTTCCAATTATAGCCGATAACATGACAAGGATTAGGTATTTTTATATCCGAAATAATTTAAAAATACCTGATGACGCATTAGCGTTGCCAGAAGAAAAGGAAAGTAATACATTTTGGAAAGTTCAACCATTAATTAAAACTATCCAAAATGGATGTAGACTGAATCCACGCTCATCAGCGGTATCCATTGATGAACATATGATACTGTTTTTGGGGCACACATCAGCAAGGCAGTTTATGAGAAATAAACCGAACCCATGTGATTTTAAAAATATGGTGGTAACTGCTCCTGATGGTCTACCATTTGATTTTTTTTATTTATCAAGGTAAAGGAGATTCAATCACTGTCGGCGATGAATATGATAAATTGGATATAGGAGGCAAGACGCCTTTCTGAGACCCTTCCACCAGGAGTTACCATATACTATACATGGACCGTTATTTTACTTCCATCAGACTTTTGGATTTACTTCACATTAAAGCTGAATGTCAAGGAACTGGTACTATTCAGGTGAACAGAATTCCGAAAGACTGCAAATTAAAAACAAACAATAAAATGAAAAAAGAAAATCGAGGGTCCATTGACCAGTCCGTGAGAAATGATGGCCAAATAGCTATTATTAAATGGTTTGACAACCGCCCAGTTACATTGATTTCTAGTAAAGAGGGGAAAATTCCTACCGATCTATGTCGCCGGTGGTCGAAAAAAGACGGTCGATATATAATGGTCAATAGACCAGCACTCGTGAAAGCCTACAACACAAACATGGGCGGTGTTGACATGTTAGATCGGATAATAAGCACCTACAGAATAAATGCACGAACCAAAAAATGGACAGTCCGATTATTGATGCATTTATTTGATTTTTCCATAGCTGCATCTTGGATAGAATACAGACGAGATCAGATAGCATTGAAAACTCCGAAGAAAGATATTTTGGATAACTTAGATTTCAGAGTTCAAATCGAAGAGCATTTAATCAACAATGACAAGCACCTGATCCTAACTCTGATTCCGAATGGGAGCATGAACCAGCATCAACATGTTCCAAAGCTGCTGTTCCACACCCGCCAGATTCTCTAAGGAAGAAAAATGTACTTCACATGCCAATTTTCCCGCATCCACCAATCAGCTCTAATGCAGCCCGCGTACAGTGTTCAACATGCAAAGTTTTTTATGTTTGCAGGATAAAAGAAATTGTTACCAACTGCACCATGAAATTTATATTATTTTTAACCTTCAAATTTATTACTTTATTTTGCTTAGGGAGGTAGGTATTCACTAGGATAACTAATTAAAAGCTTTTTTTAAATATATATATTTTTAAATATAACATACTTATAATATGTCCCTCAACTTTAATAAACGTTTTGCAAATTCATAATAATGTTGTTTTATTAGATTTGTATCAAATAAAAAAAAATAAAACAAATTTTACATGCTCGAGACCCCGCGTCTCCTAAAGGAGACATACGATTTTGGTAAAACTATGCATAGATTTTTTTATTTTTTTTTATTTTATACATTTCCGTTATTTTTTTGAAATACAAATACACAAAAAAGGAGGTTTATTGTACCAATTCTATATCAACGTCCCAATATCACACTCCTATGCGACGGATTCAACAGCCAGGAAACAAATACTCAATTTCATTATATAAGCATACCTTATTGAAGTTTTTTTCATCAAGTAGGGGAATATTTTGATAAAGCTATTTAAATTGACAGTAGTAAAGTATTTTGCACGTTAACAGTATTTTGTCGACTGAAAGAAAAAAAATATTTTGGATTTTTTTTAGCTCTGAAGGACCTTATATTATAATGTACAAGCCTAAATCATTGAGTTGTGATAATATCAAACGTCCTTGAAAAACAAGTGCGCGATGTATAAACAGTTACTTAGTTGCCGCAAGATGAGTTACCCGCAACCTGAACTTTACAATATTTTGTGCGAGTTAAATATTGTTCACTTTCTTCCTATTCCTATGCTTTGCCTCTCCTGCCGGATGTTGAACCATCACGGCTGTGTTTACTTTAGAAGCAGTAGATCTAATCTGTAAGCAATGATGTCGATCTACAACTGTCAACTGTGGCATAGGTTCTACAGGAAGACAATCTTTGCGTTGCGCTGCTTCAATGTCACTTTCAACAAAGATTTGTAGTTTCACTATATTTTTATTAATACGCCTTAAGCGCTAGTAGTATATCCGAAAATATTGAACTTTATATTTCGCAGTTCTGAAAAATTTAACGTAAAACTGTGTATCATTATCTTTCACTAAGAAATACCATAATTAATAACTTTTCTTGTGAAAATGCTTTTAAATCTACGTGGTGCAAAGAGAGTAGGTACTCAACGATAAAGATTATTTTTTTTTAAAACACGTGTTCCGCTTCTGATACCAAATTACTCTGTTGATGACAGCGAGCCACCGCTAAAATGGACTCGTTGCATGCAATTAGATCAATTGACATGGAAAATGTAAGTTTAGTGTAATCAATATACAGAAAGCATATCATTTTTAAAATGTTTTGTCAATGTTACGTACCGGAATTTAGTTAGGTGTAATTTTGTCAGTCAAAATATGGAAAAATTTCAAGTAAAAGTTTTTTCAGATATTCTAATTCTGTAGAGGCTAAAAATAATCAGTATGTAATTAACATTAAAGTTGCATAAAGAATACGATTTGTATGCATCACTGAAACAAAACCTTTGGTGCTCGGCTTCCAGAAGCAGACAATAAGCGTGCAGAACACAAACCGCACACAAGCGCTCCGCGAAACTAGCTTTTTCATTTTAGAGACTAAATATGCCAATGGCGAAAGGCCTATCTGGAGCGGAATTATCATCGCGTTACAAGCTGTGGGCTGTTATCTGTTAGCTATAGCGTCATGCCATGTAGCTGTTATGCCATGTGACTAACAAAGGGGCTGTTTTGACTGAAATGATGATGTTTTCACATTGCATACCTGTTTTTGGTGAATACATACCTATATTATGTGGTCAACAAACTGTCCAGAGCTGATTTAGTCAAACCATGTTATTTTATTCAACTTCGATGAAGATTTCGAGTTAAAAAGGAATAATAACAGAATGATCATTCTTCTGAAGTGTCCCGTTTTGCATCTCGAAACAATCATATTATATAATTATAAGAAAACGATATTAAAGGTAATACTAAAAAAACATAGACTGACTGATACAGACCGAATATTCAACAGTTGTAACGTACTAGATAGACGCCAATTATACGTTAAAACACTACTAAACTACATTTTTTACCAAAAAAAAATTTAAACATAAACAAAATATCACTCACTTACAGACAAGACAAGCGTATAAAGAAACTAAAAAAACTCCGACAGTAAATTACAAGCTTTGGACAAAGACACTATCAATACCATGCTATAAAAACCATTCTACAGTCTAACACTTGAAAATAACATTGAGGAAAACAAAAATAAATTAAATAATAAAAAGACACAAACTCACAGAATACAGATTAAAGAACAAAAATAACAATATTACCAAAATTTCATAACATAAAATAATTAAACCTACACGTAACACACAAAACCAATATAAAACACACATCACTCACAAATACACAAGATTATATTTATTTCTCTTTAAATGTGTTTTTATATTATAAAATGAAGGCCTCAGCACGGGTAAGCCACCCAGTGAGGCCAACATTACTGGATAATTAAAATAATATTGTGTACCATGCGCTCTCTTATAATTATTTACTTTTTCATGAAATATTGATTTTGACACACACAACAATCTCACCGCCCTCGTGTTGTTATACGGAAAGAATGGAAAACTCTTGACTTTCCAGTAACTATATCTAATTTTTTAACGTTTTGTTTCTGAATTGTGATTTCTCATTACAATTATGCTCTGCTTTGGAAGTAATCTTAATTTGGTTTTTACTAATTCTGAAAATGATTTATTGTTCAGAACACTTACTTTAAATTACTTCCAATATTATGTATCCATTAGATGCGTTATTCCGCATTATTTATTTATTATTGATCTATTACCGCCCAAAAATTCTTAATATCGATGCAATATACACCACAAATTTTAATGATCATAGGGACTAATGTGGTGATGATAAATTTGTTTTTGTGCAAACTATACTTAATGAAAATAGGTCATTTCGCGGCCTTAACTCCCAATCTAATGTCATAATACGAACTGTTCCAGTTGCTACAGAGAAGATGCAGATTCTCGGAGGCGGCTATATATAACAGCTCAATAACAATTACAATCTACGGCCAACTGTGAACCAGCCAGATTTTAGATGTACACTCATTGCCTGTTGTTGTTCGAGGACAAGTGTTTTGCAATTTATGCAAGTACATACTATGCGATGTAAAGTCAAAACAGCCACAGTTCATACTGTAGATTATAGACTTAATCCACTTATTAGAACCATGGCAGAACTTCATATCCTTCAGATAAATGTTGATAAAAATACAAGTAAGGTAATAACGAATTTGGTTTTTCTAATCAGAAATCGTCAAATCAAGGCAAGCAATATTCATAACTGAGTTTTGATACCAACTCGGATAGCTGTACATAATATGGCATTAAAGATGCTACGGAAGTGACAGTGGAAAGATGAACGTAGACCAACTGCACTCGTACTTCATTTTTACATATAATGGTAAAACCACGCAAGTTTCACTCGCGAATGAGAAGTTCTGAACATAATCATTTGAGATCGCGCAAAGAACACACGATAGACACAAACAAAATTGAAATATATAAAATGTACGTCTGTGCAAGTGAGTGTTCAATTTTGGGAACATGAACAAGACATGACAAATGAAAAACCTACCTAACACTCAGTCAGAATATAGGAATACTACGCAAACATCCCGTAAATTGATGGTTTTATTATCAATAAAACTCGGTCTTGACAAACTCCTTCCCTCATTCACATGCATACATCGTGGTCGGAAGAAGAAAGTATTTCTGTAATTAGTACATGTATATGTGCTGTAGAAAGTATATTGCACTTAGACAATTTTTCGAATAAGCGCAATGTTTGGTAGTCGGGAGGTTTTTTAATATAGATTTTATTATTTTAGAGATTCTTTTGCATTTGTTGATAAGTGAAATAATGGGTGCCAACGTATTTAAGTAAACATAAGCATCAAAGTGACAGTAATATCTCTTAGTAAACCTTTAAATGATTTGAACAACATTCTAGCGGGTGGGGGAGGGTACCGGAAACACGCGAACTACTGCGGTGGCGGTGGGTAGTATCTAATACTACCCTTTCAATCAGGATCCGGATGCGTTAGTCACAGTGGCCGCGTTTATTCTTTAGGTAGGGAAAACTGGAGTTCCAAAGCCTTAACTTAAGAAAATCACTCAGTTAAATCGAACCATTCGTCAACTCAAAATCAACAAGTCGAAAAGATACATATGCGTTTTGAAAATAACTTAAATAGTTCAATCATCACGCAGAGAGCTTATTTAATTTGTTCATAGATTTCGGCGAATATTGATGAAACCATCCCCTGTTCCGCCGACACTCAGACCGTGTAAAATAAAACTTACGACTAGAAAGTTCAATGCATATATTTGTTTCGCAACTTAATTCCATCGTGAGTTATAACCATTTAACAGTAAAAAATAAGACCAAATAGCATGTTTTCAGTTGTTCGTTATGAAAAACGATTTCGAAGAAAGTGTCTTGAAAATCGGGAGATGCCGAGCACAGACTGAATGTATCTTCAAATGTTTAAAAATAATATTTATATAAACAGGATGTTAAGATAAGTACTTGACTTACTTTAACCAGCGATTCCTAGCATTATTTAGAGTTAAAAAATGGTTTTATAAAACAAAAACAAACAAAAATATTCTTTCACATGTCAACACTGGCCGACGTGTATCCTAGTAACCGTACAAATCCCCACCCTTACCTTTACTGTCCAGTTTCTATTGTTTTTTTTTTGTCTTCTGTTATTAGTTAAAAACAACAACAAAAACAGTCATCAGTCACTAAATCAAACTAAGTCACTAAATCAGAAAAATGAAATCGGGGGAAGCCGGGTACTAACGGGTAGAAGCATGCATAAAGCAAGGAATGGGAATTCCTGCCACGTCCCCGCAGCAGCTATTTCGGCCAGTGGAGTGTCCTATAAGGCGCAGTGGACCATTAAAGGGACAAGTAAGCCCTCACGGATTCAATGGAATCTATTCTAAAGATTCGATGCTCTTCCGGTCGAATGGGTTCTTCCATTTTGAAGCGAAGACAGCGCTGATCGCAGTAATGGACCTCCATTGTACATTGTACTATGTACTGTCTTTCAGATTTATCTTTATTTTAACATTTCTAATGCATTCTGTTATATTGTATTTATGTTCATCGTAATTATTTACTCCCAAGTTTTTCTTTGAATTTTTCACATCTGTCGGAACGAGAATAGGTATAGGCTGTTTAGAGATTTACTTCGATTCCCGGATTTATTTGAAGTAAAAAAAAATCAGTAACGTTTTGGTCTCCGGTAATTTTATTTTAATTTTTTTTGTATAGTAAAAAAATCAAAAATCTGAGACAGTTAAGGTCAGAATGGTAGGTTAGGCGGTTCCTACGCTTAGTGACCAAGTGAAATAATTTTTCTTGTTTTTTGTTTTGGAAAACACCACAAAAAATAAAAATAATTTAATTCACATTTTTTTACTCCAATATTTTGAGGAATGTCTCTTCACGTCTTGCATGATGATTATAATATGTCCTAAATCGAAATAACACAGTAAAGGCACATTTCTCTAAAAATGCTAAACTTTGTAGTGGTTCAAAATACAACGTATTTCAATAAAAAGATTTGCTTTGATTTTTGGTGTTATTATTACACTGATTATATACATTACATTTTTGGTGTTATTATTGGTGTATAATTATTATTTTTAGATTGGCCAAAATATAGAGAGTGCGTTCCTCCAACGCTCCTTAGCGCTAGCCGCCACTGCGTGCATTCAGTACCTACACCTAATTGTTGAATTTATTTCACAAGATTATTTTCTAATCATAAAGCAATAAATAACCAAAGCCCTGTTGTACTACTACTAATAATAATAATATTTGGGTGATTTGTATAGCGTCGTTTTAGTGCAAAATCACCTCAAGGGCGCTGTACAAATACATTTCTACAAATTTTATTATTCTAATTTATGTATATTTTGTACAGGAAGATAATATAAAGTAGATACAATACTTGCATGGTAGGTCACATGACATTAACACGGTTTTTTTGTTTATTAGAGAAATTTAGATGTGGTTCAAACGCACAGGACATAATTGGACACTCACAGGACACAATTGGTATTTAATAATATGTGTTTTTTCAATGATTTAAAAATGTCAGTCGTGTGTCATATCATAAGTCACGTAGTGCGAGCGGATTCCATATCGCTCATCTTGAAATGGGAATGGAAATCACCTGTGAACTCAATAAACTATCTATAAGCGCAGAGCGTGGATGTTGACCATAGTAACCTACTGAAATTTCTCCGAAATATGAACAATACATTTATATATATATGTCAAATCCATGCCCTAACCTTACCCTTAACCCTCCGATGGGCATTGTGGTCTGGCCAGGCCATAATGATTTTCGACGGTGATATTTTTTCCGACTTTTTGGCCAGCGGTATCAATATACTATACCTACAACTCGGCGAGCTGCATCGAATGGTGCTTTTGCCAATGAGTTTGCGTTTAGGTGGTAGAATAACAAAACTTCAAGGACACCTGGCATCAAAGTCTGGTGGGTCTGAGATTCGGATATTACTACCCGCCCAGGAAACTTCCAGATGCTACTCGTGAAGTGAATCAAGGCGCACGCGTGGTGTTGGATTTAGTTGACAAGAATCGCTATACCGGCTGAACAGTAAGTTTAGGTTCTGTGATAGCTTTTTTACGTACTTGACTTGACCAAAATTCCGATGGAAAAATAACAGGGTGTCCCGTTATATACACTTATATTATACAACATATTGAAACATTCATACACACTATTTGCACACCGCCTTTATCTAAAAATTGCGGGTCGTATATGACGCAGTTCTATTTCTTTAAAGAACGTTATCTTTAAATTATTCACCACTTCATGGAAAATAAGAATACAGAAAATGAAAAGAATACTCCTCCGTGGTATGGTCTCTTCAAGCGGATGTGATTGTGTTCTGGATGTTATAGAAAAAGTATCTATATAATGTAAATAGCCACTTGCCTATATTATTTCATACTACGCTAATCTTTATAACTAAATTACCTCTTTTAGTAACCCGTATTATATGATTTTAGTCCAAAAGTTGGAGTAGTTCACTCAATGGTGACATCGATCATAGAACTCGGCTGACTAGGCGTGGCTCGGATCGGTAGTGTCTGTCCCTCTAATTTGGACCGTTTCAAAATGGCACCGAGCCGGATGGCTCCGCCCCGTTGTCGGGTTCGGTTGGGAGTGTTTTGTTGTCATTTTGTGAAAAAAATGTTTTGTATCGACGTTTTCACACTTTTCAATTCCAACTGTCATCACATTGATCACGATATCGCGTGCTGCCTCTTAATGACGGTTGAATGTTTTAGCCATTAACCAGTGTTTTATCGTAGTCCTCTATGTAACCAACCAATGTAATGCTAGGCATCGCAATAAATGTTTTGTATCGACGTTTTCACACTTTTCAATTCCAACTGTCATCACATTGATCACGATATCACGTGCTACCTCTTAATGATGGTTGAATTTTTTAGCGTTTAATCAGTGTTTTATCGTAGTCCACTATGTAACCAACCAATGTAATGCTAGGCATCGCAATAAATGGTTTGAATATTATTTAAAGGTTCTCGTAAATGTATAATGTAGTATAAAAACTGCCAGCTCGTAGGTAGCTTCAAGAATAATTGTATTTGATATAAAGTTAAGCAGAACACAATAGTGTCACACAAATAGTTTGATAATTGAATTATAATGTTTCAAGAGTTTGAAATTCTTTGGCAAACTTTGCAACCGAATCCGGCTTTGCGAATAATTAATTGAATAAAGCTTGCATCCCTCCGACAAGGAAGTTTCCGCATGATCTCGTTTCTTAGAACACTATTTAACAATGCTTACAGACTATTATGCAATAATAATACAGTACACAGCGCGTGTTATAACACAAACTAAGAAACAGTCGAAATTAAAGGAGAATATGGTAAGTACCTACCTATAAACAACTCCACCTGAATAAAAATAACAAATCACATAGCACTCTCTTTAGGGTGAATTGCCTAATACAAAAAAAAAAAAATAACTAATTGCACAACAACTTACATTAGTAATACGGTTTCTTAACATGCTTATTTTTATGGAATACTTTTGAAAACTGTTTACAGTTAGTTCTATCTACCTACTTGGAAATAATGGCTTGCGAAAATGAGCCATCATAATACACAGTACAGGTAATGTTCTCTTGGTAATGGTTAGCGAAAAAAATACCTTTACCTAAACAACCTATTTACATGTTACATCTATTGTGAAATTACCTGTGGGATATCCTCATGTTACGGTGAACGAAAGTTCACATTAAATATTTTCAAAAATAATATTCGTAGGTACCTTATTAAACCTACTTATAATAATACGACCGGATAAAAAGAGAACAGCTGCTATTGATGTATTGGCTGTAAAAGTTTATTTATCTTCCCAAGAAGTGGTCACAAGTACCTACCTACACATTCATAATAATATTCATAATATTCTGCTGTCAAAATGTTTTTTTATGTGAATACCGTTCAATAGTCCCAACTGCTCCCAAAGGACTACGGTATATGGAAGAGGAAGGTTGGGAAGCACCTACCTGGCTATTCAGATTTGTTCACTAAACACGCAAAGTTTGAAGTTTGTCACAACAAAAATGATTTGATCATAATCCTGACTTTATAATAGAATATTCACGATTAGTTAAGTCTCGATTAGTAGATATACGAATCAAGATAAACGTGGAGCTAATCGATCAATTAATCTCTTTCTTTGACCTTCCGTGAATATTTTTACCGTAGCAATATCAGTAACTTTCTCAAGCATTCTGCATAAATGAATAATTAATCAAGAGAGTTTATCTTTCTAATCCAATTTCTTACATTTATCTTTGGCCAATATTTCACTCACTGTCAATATAAATATAGACACAATCTCTAACGGCGTTATCTTGTTGTAGGTACCTAGTACCTGTAGCATATTCTGTCTGAAATTTCTTTACACGCATTCCTCATAAAATAATAAGTATGTTGATGTAAGATAAAAACTGATCAAAGACGATGAAAATCGCGAACAAACTTATTTAAATTCTTTTGAGCACGTAACGGTAGGACTCGAAAATAGTGTTTGATTTATTTTGGAATGCAGATTACAGGAATAGGCAGGTATGTACTGATTCATAGACTATATACTAAAATCTGCACTTCCAAGAGGGCTAATTTCAGAAACCCGGGTAGCTTTCAGAAGTCTACGGGTATTTAACTCGCTCTTATATCGGTATACAGATTTGATAAATTGAGAGTTAATTTAAAACTCTGCACGTTACCTATTTAATGATTTTATAGTACCTATATGCGAGATGTTTAGAACGACCTCCGAGTTGTTACGAATCTTAGCTGGTTATAGTCGTACGCTTGTTCGATGATGGTAGAGAATAGAGATCCCAATGAACAAACAAACGAGCTTGCGACTGACAACGTTGTGCTCTTCTTTTTATACGCATTTTACAAACGAGAGGTATTCATTTTGACCGCCACCGTGGTCGAGGAGCAATGCTCTGGACTGTGAATCCGGAGGTCGCGGACTCTCCCGGCGTGCCCAAATTAATTTCATATTTTCTACCGTCTGGAGCCAGTGAGACTAGGACTTACAAATTGGGGTATGTTGCGAGGCTGAAGTTAATTGGGAGAGGAAAAAGATGGCAAGAGGAAGATGGGGTTATTACCTGGCTATTCAGATTGAACACTTTTGTGTTCATCATCGTTTAGATTCTGAATGGTAATCTTTCACTAGGGCGCTACTGAAATTATCTAGTATCTACTCATCCTGCCGCAATAACACAAACACCCGCCACCTCCGGAATCGTAGTCAAGCAGAGTAGCCACTCTACACTCTCCACCCTGTTGATGAGAAAATTAAATGTCATTAGTTGTCAATAATGTTAATAAATTATGGAAATACAAATTACTTACGCAAACATATATTTTTACGTTTCCTGCGATATAATATTGTGATACTCCGCAGTTTTAACATTTCCTAACGGTAAGACCGTGCTGTGGTTAAATTATATTGCAGATCGAATGCACAGGTTCCTTAACGATTAGTACTTAAATGTATGTTACGTTCGTTCTAAATTTAAATGACGCATTCGGAATTAATGCATTGAAGGAATTTCAGTATATATTTTTTCAAATTTGTTCGCTCAGATAAATTAATACCGTTAGGTTTTTAAATCTTAAAAGTACGGAATTTTTAAATTACATAACGTGACGTCTTTACCTAGTTGTCAATCTAGTGTGCAATGGCTAACTATAATGTCGGGGGCATTCAGATATGCAGATATGGACTGATTGTGTCCACACCTATACAACATGTCACGTGAAACACCCATGAAGTCGTATGCATGAAGCGTATTATTGGTGCGTAGCTAGCATGCTTTGATAAACGCGTATAGACGTTCTCGATAGCCGAGCGAAAGGAAGTTTGCCTCAGCATGCGTTTAATTCAGGATGACTGAATGTGTCCACACCTTTATAACATGTCACATGAAACACCTATAAAGTCGTACGCATGAAGCGTATTATACAACTCAATACATCTTGCCCCGGCGCCAGTTAACATAAAGTGACACAAAGGCCGACGACACGTTTAACACACTGCCATTTATTAATAACTTCACACCACACTGTCTCCGGTTAATAACTTCACACATGTCGGTCCTGATTGTAAATCAATCAAAGCCATTGAGCAATTGAACTGCTATTGAGAAGCGTGAACCCGCGACTTCAATTATTCTCCATCGATTCATGTGACAACTACTGACGACCGATATTCTGGTTCTGATCTTTGGCTATTTTTAACATAGTCACGCACGCGTCACTTTCCATAGAAACAAAGCACTAGTATAGAGTCATTCTGCTTTTGTTTGTGAAACGTGTGGACTGTGAAATTCAATGGAGCTATGTTAATTGAAAGAAATTTTATTTTGTGCAGATTTGATGGATAAGATTTCCATCTCACATATTTATTTTGTGCAGATTTGATGGATAAGATTTCCATCTCACATATTTATTTTGTGCAGATTTGATGGATAAGATTTCCATCTCACATATTTAATAAAATGAGTGTAATTTGGGCAGATCAACGATTTTCGTTTATTTAATTTATTCCTTTGTTAGAAAACTGAAGATTGAGTATATTGTAGGTAAATTCGTGAAAATCCATGACTCTTTTATGAAATTTAATATTTTTTGCGAAACGGATGGAAAACGATGTTAATCGAATGATTAATATAATTTATTATTATTATAATTTATAATTAAATTAAATGTTTGCTGCCTTCGTCATCTATTTTATGTTAGTATTGTAGATAGTCATCTAGTCATCATACACGTAATGGTATTCAACTAAACATAAGAATTAAAGCGATGTATATATTTATCCACCTTAGTATGAAATGACTTTTCATCATTCTAGAGCATGGTCCAGACATTTTAGAATATTTTGATGAATTGAAACGCCATTGATTTGTTTAGTTGACAAAGGTCTGCCCATCAATTATCAATCGATTCTGTCAAAGCCAAATCAACGTCAATAGTTTCCATGTTAAATGGCTTATGAATCTGTTAGCACTTCATCAACTTAACTTCCTTAAGTGACCGACTTGCCGGAGGTCACCAAACTTCGTGATGACGAAGTTGAAGACAGACAATCATCAACTGACTGCCGGCTAGAGGCTAGAGGACTTGACGCATGCCACCGTGGACTATATCAAAACAAACGAAACTCAAAAAGAAACTTTTATGAGTAACTCTGTTTCTGCGAATCGAAATCCGAGGAGAAAGAACTCTTTACTCCGAATAGCACAAGAAGAAAAAACTGTTTACACGAGGAATGAGACTCACCAGGAGTGTTTATTTTTCAAATGGATAAAATCTTAAGAAAAAAATTGTTTTATCTTCTCGGATTCGATGTGACTGCCAGGAGTCAAAGGGTAAGAAGAAGGAATTGCGGTCTGGTAACTACCTTGTGCTATTCGGAGTAAAGAGATTGGTAGTTGCTTACCCATTTCGATTTTGTCAACATAATTTTTTTTTTTTGAAAGTAAGATTGTGTTCATTGAATATATTTGGCTCTGACCATGATTTGAACCAGCGACCTCTGGGTCTAGATCAGAAGTGTGTGCGTTTCTTTCGGGTTCCTACATAGGTCGTTGTTTTGTGGAATTATACAACTACGAATTAGAGAGATACGCAGAGATGATTGAAGGTAAAACATAATATTTATGTTGGCAAGATATTTGCACTAATTATTTCCACAAATCTACCGAAGACTTGATGACTTCTGACATTATCTGTCGTAATTAGCATTTTATCACATTTCATCATTCCACGATAAAATTTTAGTTTTTGGTAAAAGTATCATAAAGTATTTTTTGGATCCTGTTTCAAATAAAATCATGTCTTAATTATTTGCCTTCCCGTTTCAAATGTAAATATAGGCGAAACTAACCGGCCAAACAAGAAAAAATACTTTTGAAAGTATATTTGCGCAAATCACTTAATATTTTACTACATTTTAATGGAACCACTTCTCACCGAGGTTTCACTAAATCTGTTAAATATTGTTTATTTGGATAAGAACATATTTGTTCTGATGTTCCAGCATTTTGATACTCGCGTCTGGTTTCTGGTTTGACGTCGTAAAAATGCCGCCGCCCACGTGATCGTAAAATGGTTCTATAATTTTGTGTCCGTTTCCCGCCAAATCTGTTTCAAATGTTCAGACCTCATGTTTACTCTACCGTTGACATTTCCATTTCGCGATGAATTGTTTTTTTCTGTACATTTTTTGACCTGGATTAAACTACATATATCTAGCATTTAAGCAGACCTAAATAAATAATATGTTTTAATTCGTCTTGGATCTTCTTTCCCTATGTCGTGTCGAAAAACATTTTTATATAAATGGTTATCTTACAAGTAGGTCTGGCTTACAAGTCTATTCTTGTATACTAAAAAATATCCGAAAATATTTTAGAACTTCGTGAGAAACATACTTCTAAATAACCACGCGACTTTTAAATTATATAAATGAACTTAGCTAAAGTTCACGGCAGTACGCGGGCTTTACGCATTGTTTTTCGATATCAGACGTAGACAGTGGCCTTCCTCAAAAAAATCATCAGCCTCGGGATAAAACTGTCGATTTGTATTTTGTAGACCATCATTCTACGGAGGTTGTTGATCTAACGCGTTTTATGAAAAACCTAATTTTAAATACATTACCACCGTCAGTTTTCTCTTTATTGTGATTTAAATAAAATCCTCTTACTTTCCAAAGATGTCGTAAAGATTAATTTCTCCTCAAACGTACTCAACTTATTTCTAACGCTTCTTTGTAGGAAACTTTAACATTTCATCGGAGTGAAGTGTGTCAATTTCCTTTGAAACACAACATAATATAGTATGTTAACTGCTTTAGGTTTTGGCAACGTCTTGAAATCAACAATAAAAAAAAACCCCATTTATATTACGGTTTTCCAAAAATTCGATTCCAAAATAGGTACTGACAGTCGGACGATAATATACAAATTCGGTTTCTTAAATAAACGCCGATTGTTTTGTTCTGAAATGATAATTTATTTTTTTAAATTTCAGCCAATTATTTTTCGGTTTTCGTCTTTGTAAATCTTATTACTTCAAACTCTTTTTATCGAGTTGTTAGAGAAATGATCGAATGAGTTTTTGTTTATAGATGTTATTAGGAAATTGACGTCTTAGGTATATGATGCGCCTTTGAGCCCCCGCATACCCAATTTCTACAGATTTACAACACGTTTTGTTCTGTTATTTAATAATGTTATAGGCATGATCAAAAGTTACAGTGTATGTTTAAATGATACGTATCAACTAAATCATTTGTAGAGAGGTTTTTGGTCTATTTCAAACGAGTCGTGTTTTATTAAATATGTTCACAATTTTCGCTTAGTTATTATCGTTTTTCAAACCATCTTTAAACGCTTTCTATGGGGCCTTAAGGTTATTATGTACCTATTCACCGATCACGATTGGTTGTATGACAAACTTACATAGGCGTGAAGTTCATATACCGATAATTACCTATACTGCCAGAATTTCACATGGACGGAATAACGAATGGACTTCTGGAATTATCTAACTTTTTTTGTTTTCTTTTAATGTTTGAAATTTACTTGGCACACACTTAAACGCTCTAAAATTTAAATCAACTGAAAACAGATTTTTGACATGTTTTTAATTCCTGTAACTGTAATATAATTTGGTGTAATTCTCTCCTCTGTAATTTCTTCCATGTGTAATTTATTCACGCCCGTGTGTAATCCACGCCGATGTAATTTCGTCCTTCACACAAGATAAGAAACAATATATCAAATCCGATTCAAAATAAGCTGGGTGTACCGCAAGGATCTGTATTGGGTCCGATATTGTTTATACTCTACATAAATGATATGGTAAAAATATTAAAACATTGCAAAATAAGACTGTTTGCAGACGACGCACTAATTTATATTGCAGAAGATAATTATGAGAAAGCAATCAAAAAGATAAATAGTGACTTAGAAACATTGTCAAAATGGCTCAAACTAAATAAATTAAAACTGTAATGTTAATGTTAACTGTAATGTATTGTAAATGTAAATAAGACAAAATACATGCATATAGGCTGAACAAATACGCATGAGGAACCAAAGGTTTCTATAAATGGAGAAATCATAAAAAAAGTGGAAGAAATTAAATATCTAGGTGTTATTATAGACTCAAAATTGAACTTCTCAAAAAATGCAGACTATACAATTAAAAAAATTGCAAAAAAATATCATTTCTTGGTAGAATCAGAAACAAAGTAAATAAAGAAACATGCCAGATAATATACAATACAATTATATCACCACACTTGAATTACTGTTCAAGTATTCTTTTTCTCTGCAATAAAGAGAAAATGAAAAAAATGCAAATACTGCAAAATAAAGCAATGCGAATAATACTTAAGCGCAACATATACACACGGATAAGAGACATGTTAAAGGAGCTGAATATTTTGACGGTGAAGCAAACTGTGTATTTGAATGTACTTATTTTTAAACATAAAATTAACATAGGGATGATGTCTAAGGAACTGAAAAGAAAAATAAATTACAATAACGAGATACACGGACACGGGACGAGAAATTCTAAGCAAATTAGATTACCAACAAGAAAAAAAACAAGCACCCAAAAATCTCTGATGTACCAGGCCGTTCAACTCTATAACAAAATCCCGAAGGAAATTGCTGTGATAGAAAATATTAATAAGTTCAAAAATGAATTAAGAAAATATGTCTATCGCAATTATTAATGTTTCTTTTTTGTGACTTTATTGAAATATTTAAAGAAAGATTATGTTTTCCAAACAATGTACATGTTTATATGTTTATAAAACTATTAGCACACACGAAGATGTGAGCTAACTTAAGATTAATAAAAAATAAAACATAATAGACACCTACGTCCTGATACATAATCAATATTTCAAGCTGCTGTCTATTTTAATGACGTCCTTCCCCTGGAGTCAAATCATCCTTATTAAAAAACTAATTCATTTGATTAATTAAAAGGCGGTAAAGCCGTATGTTACCGAGCCGAGATGACAAGCCTGTGAGAAGAGAGGGAGGGGAATTAAATTTCAGATAGTTTATATCTTTTCTACTGTTCGTTTCGACTGGGTATTCTGCTTTAGCACGAAGAATCGGAATTTCTTATGAATCAATCTCGTTAATGTCAAGAGTATTTTAAGACGAAAAAAACATGTGTGGTGAATTTAAATGATACAAAACCGAGGCAGTAAAAAAAATGTTCTACTCCGATCTATTCTCGTTTTACAATAGATTATAATGCCGTGCACCTGCTTCCTTTAAGAGTATAATAAACAACTCTGACAAAAAATAATTATATTTTCAGTATCGCCCTGGTAAATTACAATAAAGTTAAAAACTATTCGTTAGATTTTCATACACAATCGATATTATCTCGATATGTTTTCCATTGTCGTGGAAGTAAGCGCGTGTTTTATTACAGCGGGCATAATTCGACGTTCGTAGAGTTTTGTTACACCTCGCTTACGACTACTTCAAAGAGAGTGAAGTATCGGAAGTTCATAATGGATAACTCGCTTTGAAACTTTTTGTAAATAAGAACATTAAATTTATTATTAAACAATTTTTTATCAATGATTCACGTTCTGTGCATATGAAGGAATATACGAATATTATTATGGATTGTTTTTAAGGACGCGTTGTAAAAGCCTTTAGATAAGGTTTGTTTCATTTCAAAGATCTGTTAAATCAGGTGACTCGTGGAAAGGAGCGGTCCAAATCTTTGCTCTCAAACAGAGACCCAAATACCAAATCACACCAATAAACTTATAAATATATAATTTTTGTATTATTTATTTATAGTTCAATAGTCCATTAATTAGCAACATATTCATAATATAGTTTACATTTTTAAACTTTCGGTTGTCAGATCACTACAATTGTCAGATCACTATAATTGTCAGATCACTATAATTGTCAGATTACTACAATTGTCAGATCACTACAATTGTCAGATTACTACAATTGTCAGATCACTACAATTGTCAGATTACTACAGTTGTCAGATCACTACAATTGTCAGATCACTACAATTGTCAGATCACTATAATTGTCAGATCACTACAATTGTCAGATCACTATAATTGTCAGATCACTACAATTGTCAGATCACTACAATTGTCAGATCACTACAATTGTCAGATCACTATAATTGTCAGATTACTACAATTGTCAGATCACTACAATTGTCAGATTACTACAATTGTCAGATCACTACAATTGTCAGATTACTACAGTTGTCAGATCACTACAATTGTCAGATCACTACAATTGTCAGATCACTATAATTGTCAGATCACTACAATTGTCAGATTACTACAATTGTCAGATCACTACAATTGTCAGATCACTATAATTGTCAGATCACTACAATTGTCAGATCACTATAATTGTCAGATCACTACAATTGTCAGATCACTACAATTGTCAGATCACTACAATTGTCAGATCACTACAATTGTCAGATCACTATAATTGTCAGATCACTACATTTGTCAGATTACTACAATTGTCAGATCACTACAATTGTCAGATCACTACAATTGTCAGATCACTATAATTGTCAGATCACTACAATTGTCAGATCACTATAATTGTCAGATCACTACAATTGTCAGATTACTACAATTGTCAGATCACTATAATTGTCAGATCACTACAATTGTCAGATTACTGCAATTGTCAGATCACTACAATTGTCAGATCACTATAACTGTCAGATCACTACAATTGTCAGATCACTACAATTGTCAGATCACTATAATTGTCAGATCACTACAATTGTCAGATTACTACAATTGTCAGATCACTACAATTGTCAGATTACTACAAAGCATCACCGCAACTAACAAATCGTCATATAAATCGGGTTTGAACAACATTCAGAGAGATACAATCATTTTCAATACAAATTAATAAATTGCATAGATAAATGAAACGGAGTTTGGTGTGCATCAAAGATATTAGAAGAACGTGTGCATACGGTGCTATTCTAAGTACTTAGCACTATTCATTTATCTGTCTATCCGCCATTGGCGCCAGCAATGTTTTCATAAATAATTATAGTAATCTCGTCATACAAACTGTATGAACGATTAAGTATATGAATGCCTAAGGTATAGGTGTATTCCCTCAACTTTTTATTATTTGTTTTAAAAAAAATTCTGTCTTTTCGGTGAATAAAGAATGGTTAAATCTTTGCGAATGTTGTTTAATGTACTGAGCGCCTCTTCATTACCCCAACTTTTCAAACCTTTTCATTTCTTTTCATAACTTTAGAATTATAAAATGTAAAATATATTTTATATATACATTGTTAAATATATTTTAGTGACTATCAATTCTAGTTTTTCTCTTTTCTCCTTTGAGCAGAAAATAATTGTACTCCTTATGTGCATATATCACAACGTTATGTGGTTACTTACTATGATTACGTGATTCAATGTTTCAATGGAATTCCTTAGAATTTCATATCGGGGTAAAAAAGCGTTCCTCTTTGTTTCATATATCTAATTTGGCTCTCTCCCAACGATCCCAGTATCCAGTGTAAGTATAGGTAAGTGTAGATGTGAGTGTGTAGTGTACGGTGTATGTCCCCGAGACACGTTGGCATCATTAATCTTAATACATACATATATATATTTATTTAGAGTTTTTTGTTTAGTGAAAATCTCTCAGAGCGCGTGGCGGCGGATTTTTTATAGAAAAATCCTGCTGAATAAAATGATCACGAGAAAACCGGTTGAACGAAAAGGAAAAAAAACTAAATAAATAACTTCGCATAGTCGTCGAGAATAAGGGCTTGTTTACATTTCGCATTATGAAGCTCGCTAACTATTATACGTATTGTGTTATTTCTTATCATCTTTAATTTATAATCTATCTATAATATTTAATAGCTTTATTCTGTAAAACAGTCAACCGTGCTTAAGCTTGCTAATTACAAACACGCTTTACTACAAACTGTTCATGTATATATTTATAATAATAACAACAAAGTTACTGCACATTGCTCTGCAACTACTTTCACAGTACCTACCTACTACTTAATTTAACTAGTACTTAATTTGTACTCTTGTTATTATACGCCCTTATTGAACTCCTTTTTACGACTTTTTATGTATTTTCTTATATCTTCCATGCTCTGTTTATTATGTTGTACCGTACACTTATTGTCATAATCCATTGTACACCTTACCTACAATAATGAAGACATGTAAAAGCATTCAAGGTGTGAATTTTTTTTTTTTAATTGCATGGTTCTACGTAATTCAGAATTAGAATTTTTTTAGTCAGTTTTCAACAAGTATTGACTAAATGAGTTTTATAACGCTGGCATGTAGCAAGATATAAAATAATGCAAAAAATTAAAATATCACGGCAGGTCCATCCATTAAACGGGCCCAACTAATGGAATTTAACAATAAAACCCGACCGGCGCGGCGCCGGCGTCTCATTATACACTTGACACAAGTTTAGCGAAATAAATGCAGATTATGTTATTATTAATTCACTGCACAACTTATTTTGTAAAATAGTTAACGTTCTTTTAGAATACATCAGATAAAATCAAAGTGGAATTCTTTCAAATGAATTGATAAAAGTGGCGGCAGCTTTGACTTTAGAAAATTTTGCTTTTTCTGAAAAAAGTACTATTTATATCAAAACATTTTCTGAAACTAAAAGCATTCAGCTGACTAATTTATGACAAGAGATGAATTACTAATTTTGGGATACGGATTATACAACTGTAATTGTAATACACCAATAAAAACAAATTATTATCAACATAAAAATAATGTTTAAAATTAAATTTTTCCTTCTCGACCATTTTGGTAAGACCAACGAATGAAAAATGATAGCATTTGCCATTTTTTCTCACTTTTAGCACATTCTTGTATAGCGATTTGTGAAACAGACTGTGGTAATGGCGCCCGGTAAGTTTTTTTGCAAACACTCTGTAAATCTTTTCGCCGGCCCCGGGCGAGCCGTAAAAACAGTATAAAGTCCACGCTAATTACTTGCGTAAGTATGTTTTATGGAATTTCCTTTAAGCCCCGCGACATTGACATCATAATAGACTTGTTAAATCTTGTGCAAATACCATAAAGGTTGTGTAATTGTTATTACATAGATAATTACATCAACATAAAGCGGCCTATTCTGACGATGATATGAACAATATGGAGTTAAAACGGAAACTAATCAGCAAATATGGCTGTCAAAAATCAAAGTAAGTGATTTTTCCAAAAAGCTTCGAGAGAAGGGTATTAGAATATGTAGGTTCTCACTTCAAACCTTTCAGTTAGTTTTCACAATGTTCAAGGTGATGCTAAGTGTACTAGGGTGGCATAGCGTCTAAGCAAACCTATTGGGAAATATAAATATTTTTCATCACATTTATCCCAGTCATCAACGTGGTAGCACGTTAATTTTTGCTACCAAAAACGGGCAGATGATTTATGTAAACCACAATATGTCACTAATTAATATGTTGTCTATTATATTTCTATAAGATGAAAATAATACAAAATTTAAATGTACTTATTTTAATGATTTATTCCTTAATTGAATAATAAAAATGTGCTCGGCCTGGGGGCCTGAATGACCTGACTGGCCTGACTCGTAACGCACGAAACGGAATTGCCCTACGCCTTTTAAATATGAATATATTCAACGAAACGCAGTCGCGAAAGTGTACTCGGCATGGGGGCCTGAATGACCTGACTGGCCTTACTGGCCTGACTGGCCTGACTCGTATACACGAAACGGAATTGCCCTACGCCTTTTAAATATGAATATATTCAACGAAACACAGTCGCGAAAGAAGCATCTAAGATACTTGACTTTTAATATTTTTTATAGTCAAATTAAAAATGGATTATGTACCATATCATAATATTAGCTCTGCTACGTAATTACTACTACGCGCACGTAGAAAAGTCAGCATTTTATTACTATTTTATTTTATTTATTTTTATTTTATTTTATTTATTGCTAATTTATTAAAAATCTCTTCAAATTATTTGCAATCCAGTTAAAAACAGGATTGCAGGCCGTTTACTGACATACTTTTAGTAAATTCCTAACATTTCAGAATACGTGTTCATGCACACGCATTTTAAAATAATATATTGCTTTAATATACAATGACGAAATAAGGAAATATTAAGATTTTTATGAACACGTGTTCCAACATCGTGAATGGAGAAATATGGCTGATTTATTCAACTTAACTTTTAACTCTTTTAAAAACGGGATGACAAGCATTTCCTATTAAAATATTAGAAAAGCCACAATATCAAAAAAAAATTAACACGTGTTCTGACATCCTGTTGTGATAGTTTGTTAAGAAATCTTTCGATTTATTCGTTAAGGGCCTGCAATCCCGTTTTTAACCCGATTACCAATAATTTGAAGAGATTCTTAATAAATTAGCGATATTCAATATGAGTATTTTTTCTGAATTCTTCTTGCTTCTGAATTAATTAATCTTCTTGCTTCTGAATTAATTAATTATTTTTTCCTTTTTTTATAAATACACCGTCTTTTTTTTCTAATATGCAATCATAAAAAAAAGGTTTTCTACGAATTAAATTTAAAAACAATAAATTAACTGTTATGTTAATAAACATCCAAAAGTGGATTTAATTTTTTCTTCGATTATTCAAAGCACGTCCAAATCGTTCATTCGTCTTTTGTTTTTAACCATTCTTGGTGTAGATTTTACTATCGGTTATAAATTTGATTAATGGATATGGAGTATATTTTAGAGATAACTTATTTATTGGTAAAGCATAATATGGTTTACAGTTTATTGAGTATGTGTATTGTAGTGGAACATTCAATGGTCTGGCGCTGGTAACCTAGAAGCTCAGATTAGCATGATAATGAACCACAGAATAATCAAATTTAGATCATTCATTGCATTTGGTACGTTGAACTGCATACATAATTGTTCCTCGGATTTGAATAGTACTTACGTAATATCACGGAAGCATGAGTCACGATACTGCAAACTAGTGCATACTGATACTTATCTCTTATTATGATGTCACGGACAGCAAAATTTGCTGTCAAAAATACAGCTCTTGCAAGTGCATGCACACAATACACACATGATTGTCAGGTGGACAGACCTAGACAATTTTCCATCTATCCATACTTTTTTCTCTGTAATATTACCTACTTCAATGATTGATTAGTATTTATTAGGATTAGCGACCTTCGGATTTTTAGTGTATCTATCAGTGTTTTACCGCCTTCACGCCGGCTCCGATTGCCCGAAAAAAGGCTACATGGTATTTCACTGCATTTAGTCCAGATATCACCAAAGTAACAAACATTCAAGACAGATAGGTAATTAAATTAATTCGACTCACGCAGGTTTTCGTATGTGTAACTAAAAACTACCGATGCACATCAGAAGTAAAATATTGATTATGCTACTAATATAATTAATAGATTTGGAAGTAACTTCTCCATAACAGGGGAGTCCTTAATGAAGCCGTTTATTACTGAGCACATGTCAATCATTGCATTACTAACAAGGTTGCTGCTAATTAGTTTCTGAGTAATTCTGTGCTATCGTTAGGAGGAAAACGCAAGGGAATTCGAACCGCGAGACCAGGTATTAATAGTGATTCCTCGTCAAAGCTTATGTTCCATCAATGGCAATTGCCAGAGGCGGTTCTTCCCTTAGGTCAATTGGTTTTTGACCCCAAAGATTTGATGTTTTAAGACAACGAAAATTAAAAATTATATGCATCGAAACAATAAATTGGTCTTATTCTTAATTTATTTAAATGTACGTGTAGTGACGAGCAGTGACATCTGTTTTCTCTAATAGAAGTTTACATTCGCAAGTACTTACGATTCGCTGAGTCAATTTAAACATTGTCTACGGCTTTGGTATCTTCTGTCCCTATGCGCGCCATAGAATACACGAGATGACACTATATCTTTCGTCTGAAGTAAAAATTAGGCACTGAAGAGAGCTTAGGGACGCTTAGGTCATGGCCGTGAGGGAGACAGCAGGATGAATAATGTATGTTTTAAAGAGATGGCGACATAAACATGGATCAGTTTTTCATTTGACATGCTTGTTGTGTGTGGTACAATGGTTTTTTTTCAATCGGACAGGTCGGGAAAGGTATGTATTTTCACATTTAGTTTGATGGCACAGATATAGATGATTTAAATAATTATTGTGATCACTTTTCAACGGATATAGAAAAAAAGACATCAATTTATAACGATGTTTGTTGTTGTTGTTTTTTTAAATATTTTGTTTTGTACCTAACCTAAACAGTTGCTATGCTATGCTATACAATTAAATCGTAATGTACGAGTAGTTACAGGTAAATCGTTTTAAAGGGACTCTTGCTTGTTTAGTGTTGTACTGGTTGGATAAAAAATATCTAATATAATTTAAAATTTGAATATATTTTTTTTTAGGAAGTTGAAGAATGAAACAAAAAAAAACGTAAACGATCATTGTTAAATAGAATGGCAAGTCTTAATTTACATAATGGAATTTATAAACGTGCGTCGATTCGCTTCGCACCATGGAACTACCACACTTTCTTTTTTTTGTTTTATTTTTTATTTTTTTTATTTGTTTTTGGGGTGTTATGCCGTGTTTCGCTAACTCCTTCTTTGGCCAACGTTTCGTACAGCATTGCAGTGTCCATCATCAGGGCAGATTTGTTAAATAACACATCTTCACTGATGATGGACACTGCAATGCTGTCCGAAACGTTAGCTAAAGAAGGAGTTAGCGAAACACGGCATAACACCCCAAAAACAATTAACAAAAATACTTTTGGCCGTGAAAATCTTAAATCATATTTACCACACTTTCGCTTCGCACTCAGTATCTTTGGGCATTTGCGGATACTGCGGATGGGTGTTTCAAACTCTTCATTTTTTATCAAGTTTTGTTTGTGAAACTTTTAACACTATCGTTGTCCCCAACTGCATTCAAACGTATCCTCTTTTAAATGATTTGCCTGTAAGTAGTGGTTTCCAATTTACTATATAATTTGAGTCGCGTACTCTTTGAAACTTAAGTGTCTGAATTTCGTCTTTCCAAGTTCGAACGGTTTTAATTGATCGCATAAATAACGCCTTTTAATCCTACGAGCTTCGTTAATATGCCTCCGTTCATTAATAAACCAGTTATTTTGCATGATATTATTAAAAAAAAGTTACATCAACAGTCACCCAAATTTAACTGACAGCCAAGAAGATTTGGTCTTTTTGGCTTTATTTCTCGTTGTAATCAATCGTTGGCCGTGCTAGGGAATGTAGCTAACTGACCATAAATCACGCATCTAGTCAATATCGTATTGACAAAGGGCTTTATCTTGTCCTCCAAAACGGAAAGTCGCTATCCCGCCAGTTGGGAAATTCTCTCCCACATCTGGTCAGACTAAAAATACAATTACTAAAGCTCATTACAATGACGTCTACTTCTACTCACCAATATTCTGCAACCATGAAGAGAAATTCTCTCCCACATCTGGTCAGACTAAAAACACAATTACTAAAGCTCATTACAATGACGTAAACTTCAACTCACCAATATTCTGCAACAATGAAGAGAAATTCTCTCCCACATCTGGTCAGACTAAAAACACAATTACTAAAGCTCATTACAATGACGTAAACTTCTACTCACCAATATTCTGCAACAATGAAGAGAAATTCTCTCCCACATCTGGTCAGACTAAAAACACAATTACTAAAGCTCATCACAATGACGTAAACTTCTACTCACCAATATTCTGCAACCATGAAGAGAAATTCTCTCCCACATCTGGTCAGACTAAAAACACAATTACTAAAGCTCTTTACAATGACGTCTACTTCTACTCACCAATATTCTGCAACCATGAAGAGAAATTCTCTCCCACATCTGGTCAGACTAAAAATACAATTACTAAAGCTCATTACAATGACGTCTACTTCTACTCACAAATATTCTGCAACCATGAAGAGAAATTCTCTCCCACATCTGGTCAGACTAAAAACACAATTACTAAAGCTCATTACAATGACGTAAACTTCAACTCACCAATATTCTGCAACAATGAAGAGAAATTCTCTCCCACATCTGGTCAGACTAAAAACACAATTACTAAAGCTCATTACAATGACGTAAACTTCTACTCACCAATATTCTGCAACAATGAAGAGAAATTCTCTCCCACATCTGGTCAGACTAAAAACACAATTACTAAAGCTCATCACAATGACGTAAACTTCTACTCACCAATATTCTGCAACCATGAAGAGAAATTCTCTCCCACATCTGGTCAGACTAAAAACACAATTACTAAAGCTCTTTACAATGACGTCTACTTCTACTCACCAATATTCTGCAACCATGAAGAGAAATTTCATTGAAAAATAACATGAGATATTATTAAACTCCAAGAGACTGTTATTTTGTCAGCAGTTTGGCGGGTTTAGTTATTGAAATTTTTAATAACCCTTGAGATAAAGTTAACGTCTCAGTTAAAAGCGGGAAACCAAGAAATATTATAGGCATTGTTCATGTGCAAGTAGTTTTCAGCTTTTAACCTATTTAAAAGCTTCCTAAATATAATATATCGATGGCCAAAACGTCAAAAATTTAAATACCAACGTGACAATATTTTTTTTCGCTTTAGTTTGAAAATGTCCCGATAAACCTTATTATGTAATCATTAAGTGAATAATTAATATTGTATTACAAATAGCATTTCATTTATTATAGTATATTTCGCTAACGTCATGTTGTTCACAAAACTTTACATGTTAACTTACTAAATATATTTACACCCCAATGGCGTCACTTAGCATAATTCGTGTAGGTACTTCTGTTCAAGAGTAGTTTTACAACCAAATAAAACTTACTAATTTCGGTTGTTTGTGCGTTAGTCCTATCTGAATGTTAAATCTGGTTCAATGAACTAAAATTTGCTCAGAATTTAAGTTTATTTTTTAAAATTGGAATTCATTTTGTGAAGAATTCAGACAAGCAATAAGTTAGGGACCTACCAATAAAATAATATATTTAACGCATTTTCAAATCTGAAACAGATTTTTGAAGATTTCAAACAATCTCGTGATTTTTCGTCGGTCTGCAAGAAATTGAGTTTAAAATACAAATTATTCTAATATGTTATAGTTAAATATCACTGGAAGGATAAACACGTCCACTTGAAGCAAATTTTAACCTAATGCAAGTAGCTTCATGATTTCGGCCTTTAAACTTTGATAACTGTCGATGTAATCTGTAGGTAGATGGTAAAAATATTTGTGTTTTTAACTCAATGTACGACATCCCACGATGATTAACTGCGCACTTCTAATCCTGACTCATGATGAAGTGAGTTATTTGTGCAAGAAGTAGTTAATTCGCTATCAATTAAATGGTAAGATCTCCCCCAGACGTCAAGTGACGGCCTCCACCTTCCACTGGCCGCGGCAGAGAACCAGGGGCAAGCAAGCAGGTCCTGTCAATTGCAGGCTCGGGCTTCTACTAAAGTGTGGAGTCATTACACTCAAGTAGACTTGGTATAGGTATATCTTTTATAAAGTGAATTTTTATTAAAGTTAGGGCACATTTCCTTATTGTTCTTTCATTGTTTTTATCCTGACACTGGTTTTATTAGTCAGATAATATCCTCTGATCATAGTTCAACCAATTTATGTTGGGCAATGCAACCAACCTCGAATAAATATCTGTTCAATTTGGCTTTCATAAATCAGTCATATGCCGCTTTCCCATTCTTGACATAATTTAAAATTTTCGTTTATTTGTGAAAAATATTTACGAAATAAATTATTCTTTTCGCATTCTCGCAAAATTGCCCTATTAAGGGACAATTTTCTGTATTGAAGGTTACTTGCTGTATTTTCTAACACACCAACACACCAACATACCAACATATAGCTATTTAACAGAAAATCTCTACAAGTCTGATCAATACTGAAATATAGCTGCTGTTAATAATAAATAATAATAATACTTGGATGACTTGTATAGCGCCGTTTTTGTGCAAAAACACCTCAAGGGCGCTGTGTTCTCGATTTACATAAGAATCATGAGATATTTCGACACATAGATCTCTAACAGACTAATAAAATTGATTTTATTTATTTGTACTCATGTCTATGACAACAAGCTACATCCATTTACGACTATAAAAGCTACTGAAACATTATCGGTTAACCTGTTCAGCGCATAGAGCCGTCTCATTCCCAATGTCCAAAGACAACGGTACTCTTCTGCTTTTAAGTTTGGCGTTGTCTAATCTCGAGTCTATCACAACAAGCTACGTCAACTTTTCTTTCCTTCTCATTTTTTAACCCTAGTTAACGTTCTAACGCTCGTTTTAACGTTCGTCAAAATGACATGCATAAAGTGAATAGTATAGCTATGCGAAAAGTTGTATTTTTTCTATTTGTTTTTAATTTTATGTATTTATTATGTTTATATTTTTGCCATTTAATATGTTGTGTAGGTAAAAAATACTAAATCAACATTTAAACTCAATGGAACTTAATTGGTCTAAATTGCTTCCTAAATAAAAAGAAATAAAATAAAAATAAAATGAAAATAAAATTCTGATTTACTTGTCCCTTTTGAACGCTTCTACCGAGTATTTATGGTAGTCACCTATCAACTTAGTGGCCTCTAGACTCCACGCACGCCGCGGCGGTTATGTATAATTAGTCGGTAAGCTATTTTTTGAGTTACCTATTGACAACTCGACCTTTTGTCGAATTAGGTAATTTTAATGGATTTTATAAAAAGTATAAGTTATACAACTGTCATCGTTGATTTACATATTAGTCGAAGAAAAGAAAAGCATTTTTCCCCAATTTTGCTTCTGTATTTAGTGTTGAATGGTGATATTAGGGTAAAGGTGGAATTTATATTTTTAAAAGTTCCATCGTAGATTTGTGATTTATTACTTAAAACTTGACTAAAAGAATGTTTTTGTTATGGTGTCGTTTAATTTATATTATCAGTCCATACTTTTCTACTCAAAATAAAAATGGGATAGGACTTCAAAAAAATTTTTTTTTTTTTTTAACTTCTAAAAGTTACATTTACTTACATGTTTAATTTCTGTACTAACTGTTGAATCAGGAGAAAGCTTTCATAGATTTGCCATATTTACACTCCATGGGAAAAATCTGAGTTTTTTTTTGCAATACTTAAAAAATACATCCATCTTACACATACAACGATTTACTTGTGAAGATTTAAAAAAAATATCGCTAAACGTTGATTTTCAAACACAGTCTAATGAAAATATCTACGCGTGTAAAAAACGATTTGAATTAGATCATATAGACAGTGTGAAAAAACAGGGGAATCTACAACAAATAGAGAACCAAAAAAATAACCCGGCTCCAATAGCTTTTTAACTTTGGTTAAGAAACTATTGAAACCGGGTGGTCTACGCTTCGACTTATTCAAAAAGACAACAAACAGATCATTGTAACTTCGTAGCAACAGATTTTTAAAATTTTCCCAAAAAAATTTCTAACTTCAGACTCGAAAAAAAAAGTTATTACAAAATCGAATCAAAGATTCACAAGTTTCTCGCTTGGACCACCAGTTTCCGGATACCATGTATCTTTAGCAATGCATGGCTTAGGTATTTTCACTTTGTTTGTCTTCTATAAGCGGTACAGAAAATATTTTTGAAAAATACCTGTAATAATGTTTTTTGCCAATGTCATTCGAACCGGACAGCGTTATTAATGCTTTTAAAAAAAATTGGAGCTAGTTGATGATTTTACTGTCTTGAATGTGTCAGATAAATTAGTCAAACTTACTTTGTTTTCGTAGAACCTAATTTCTATTTTATTTGTTACAGGTAAGGACAATGTACTTTGCTGAAACAACTCTGTGTGGTTTTGTGTTTTGGTAAGCAATCAAATTTTCAAGGAATATTCACTAACTAAATGTGGAGTTAAGAAATATTGTGGCCTAAAACGAATTTTTAAGTTAGTAATCATTCTGAATATATATTTTCGAATAACTGACGATGAAATAAGTTAAGCGTAAATTAGCGGGGTTTTGGGTCTAAACAATTAAACGATAATTATCAGAAGTACCGATTAAAGCAGCAAACATCTCTTGGTTGGTAAGCGCATTACTCCCGATGTAATCAGCCGCCTCGCGGGGAGAAATTACTCCCGATGTAATCAGCCGCCTCGCGGGGAGAAATTACTCCCGATGTAATCTGCTGGCATCTATTGCAGCTGCACGCGCCAACCTCACGGGGAGAAATTACTCCCGATGTAATCTGCTGGCATCTATTGCAGCTGCACGCGCCGACCTCACGGGGAGAAATTACTCCCGATGTAATCTGCTGGCATCTCTCTCAGCCACCCGCACCGACCTCGCGGGAAGAAATTAACGGGATGAGTGAATTCCGATGACGCTACTTTTTTTAACCAGAGCCAGGGGCGGATGGTCTGTAGGAGGATTAGAAGTACTGTTTGCCATCATGCATTTATTTGCGATCGTTTTATTTAAAATTATTATAATATTATTCTTTTTTATTATAACATTACTCTACATCAACTGTCACACTTATCAGCGAATTACCCCCAGTCAATGCACTTTACCTCAAATGTCTAGAAGCAATTTAACAAGCCCAGAAGCTAGCTGGACCAGAAGCTAGCTAGTAAGTGCAAAAACAAGCTAGCAATCCCAGACTTTCGTGCTTCTGTGGCTAGGTCAGCGACCAACGTGGAAGAGAAATCCTCAATAGATAATTCATTAATGAACTAAAATAAATTAATAAAAATCTTTTTTATAACAGTAAACACTGATTTTAAAAGTACGGTAATTCTTTGTTACTTAACCAAATATCACAAATGTCATCAGAGTTTAGTAGCTGCACATACACATTTCAAACAGAAGTAAGTCACTACTACTACCATATATATAATCACACTACTAAATACGAAGTTTCTATAATTGTTGGTGTTAGTGAAGTCCCCATTTACCTCTCGGCAAAGACAACTCAATAACAGGGTTGTCACCTCGCTTTCCAATATAAACTTCCAAGATGAGCGCCTCCGATGCACTATCATATATAAACAAGGCCAAGGAAGAAATAAGTGCATTACATAGTACTATTACGGAGAAAAGCTAACTAAAGATCAAAATGGCTAAATTACTCAAAAAGCTTTCCAACCTCCCTGGCACCATGTCGGATGTCGGTGTAAAAGTTGGGATTCTCAAGGGACAGATTAAGTCTAATGAACACATGATCTCAAAATTGATAGAATCAAACTCACCTCAAGAATCTTCAAATGCATGAGTTCGAAGAGAGGTAAAAAAGGTCGGAAAATATAATATAATAATATTTAACTTTTTAGCCTGTTCCCAGATCGACAAAATTACTGATGATACACGAGAATCTCGACTACGGTAGCAGCTCTCAACCCATCCATTGCACAAGCCAACATTATAACCTCCCACCTGGTGATAAAAAAACGGATAAACCAAGACCTCCAAAAGTTATGCTTGACAATTCCACCCAAGTTATAGACATACTGAAGAAAAAGAACAACATAACCGAGTACCCGAGTACTAAAATTTATTCTGACCAAACTCCAGCCTAAATAAATTATATCACCAATCTACGATTAACTGTGAATCAAAGAACTCTAGATGGTGAACTCGGACTTACAATGGAATACAAAAACAATAAGGCTGTAATTTTTAATATTAATCGAAAAAACTAAAACTCAGTATGGGTTACTACCAAAATATTAGGAGCTGCCGCACAAAACTTAATGAGCTAAAATCGTAGCTTCAAATCCATCCCTTTCAAATATATTTCATGAATGAAACTTGGTTCGATCCGTCTTTCATTGCAGAGGAATTAGACTTCACTTATCACAACACATACCGATTGAAGATGTTAAAGCCCTTTGCAGAAATATCCAGAAGCTAGAATGCCACTAATGGTGATTACAATACTCCAAATATAGACTGGAGTACCCAAATTAATAATCTAACAAATCATTTTGATATGTCTGCTAATGCTCGTCAAATTATAAATATGTCAAATTTCCTAGGACTTGGTCAAATTAATAATGTAGTTAATTCTAATTACCACATTTTTTTGGACCTGCATTTACTAGCGATCCTTCAGTAAAATTATATAAATCAATCGACTCCCTTCTCTCCGTAGATTCCCAACATCACCATTACGAACAATTACTTTAAAACACACTCTAACGTTGTTCCTAACTACTCATGTAATTCTGTCCAAACAGAATATCTGCTGATAATATGGGATCATCTGACCACTGCCTAGTGACGACATCAATCCCCGTTAGCCTCAGACCAACCAATGAGAGGCTGAGGAGAAAAGTGTGGCACTATAAGTCAGCAGATTGGTTCGGTATGTGGGCCCATTTCAACGCTTTTCCGTGGTCAGCTGTTTGTTTTCGGACTTCGGACCCTTCAAGATGTGCCCAAGAGATTGGTGAAGTCATCAAATCGGCGATGGATGGCTTCATACAATCGACTACTAAAGAAACTGGTGTGGGCTCAAAGCTGTGGTTCAGTCGACAATGCTCCGAAGCAGTTCGACGAAAAAACGCGGCTTACCGAGCCTACAACACATCTCGAACGCCCGAAAGCAGATCAGCATACAACAAATCGGCAAAGGAATGCAAGAAAATCATTAATAGGTCAAAATTCGAACACGACCTGCAGATCATTCTGGTCGCTTGCGGGCTCAATAGGTTGGAATTTTTGCAAACCCAGTTTGCCACCTCTTACCAGACCTGACGGCTCACTAGCAAACACCGCCACCGAAAAGGCTAACCTATTAGGGAAAATGTTTGCGGAAAACTCGACCCTCGACGACGGAGGTGCTGTTCCGCCGTCGGTTCCTCACTGCGGCTTCTATATGAAAAAGCTGAGGATCCGGCATCGGGATGTACTCCACGTCATACGGGGGCTCGATGTTAACAAAGCTAGTGGACCTGATGGAATACCTGCCCTGGTATTGCAGAGGTGTGCTGCGGAAATAGTTCCAGTTTTGACAAAGCTCTTCAAAATGTCCCTGAAGTGTGGCACTGTGCCCTCTGGTTGGAAAAAAGCGGTCATTCACCCTATTCCCAAGAAAGGTGACCGCTCCAACCCGGCCAACTACCGCCCCATAGCGATCACATCAGTTCTGTCCAAAGTGATGGAACGTGTGATCAACGACAAACTGCTCACATACCTCGAGAAGAACAAAATTATCAACGACCGTCAATACGGATTCCGGCGGAACCGCTCGTGCGGTGATCTTCTCGCGTATGTGACGCATGTTTGGGGGCGGTGCCTGGAACGTCACGGTGAGACCCAACCGGTCGCACTAGACATATCCAAGGCCTTTGACCGGGTCTGGCACCGAGGACTTGTCAACAAATTGCATTCTTACGGACTTCCCGCATCCCTGTGTACGTGGATTACTGACTTTTTAAGGGATAGGTCGATTCAGGCGGTTGCTGACGGTTTCACCTCTTCCTCGCACTCCATAAATGCTGGCGTCCCACAGGGATCGGTTCTGTCTCCGACTTTGTTTTTGTTGCACATCAATGACCTTTTGACATGTGCACCGATTCATTGCTACGCGGATGACAGTACAGTTCATGATTGCTTTTTGTTTGACAAGCCCCCAAAGGGCGCACAAACTCCAACGGCTCGGAGGGCTTTGAAGCAGAGAATGGACGGTTATCTCGAGAGTATTTCCTCCTGGGGTAAAAATAATCTCGTCGAATTTAATGTTTCAAAGACCCAATCCTGTCTGATTACGTCTAAAAGGGATCCAAATGATAATCTAGTCTCCTTCAACGGAAGCAATCTTCCGAACAGGCCTTCCATTGATATGCTTGGTATAACTATAAGTGACCAGCTCAGGTACGGGGGCTCCATCGAAGCCAGAGTAAAGTTGGCCTCTCAGAAGCTGGGCGTACTGTACAGGGCCCGCAGATACTTTAATAATACACAACTGCTGACCCTGTACAAATCGCAAGTGCGCCCTACTGTCAAATTTGGCAGCCATCTCTGGTCCGGAGCCCCTAAATACCTGAAAAAACCCTAGACTCTGTGCAAAAACGGGCGGTCCGTTTGATAGATTCCCCAATCTTAACAAACGGACTGCAATCTTTAGAGCACAGGCGTCAGGTAGGTATGCTGTCCTTGTTCTATCGGTATTACAATGGAAGATGCTCTGAGGAACTAGCTTCATTGATCCTGTTTAGTATTGAAACAGCTTTTTGAATTACCTACCATTTTTCCTACTATCCATCTCCTTCCCTATAAACAGTCCTACCCACATTGGACCTTATGAACATTGTTGCACTAATTGTCGCAAATGTCAGTCGAGCTCGTGTCGTACATCAAGAAGGTGCCACCTAAAATTTCGTCGTCGTATCATATGTGTAAATACCGAAATAAATTCATTGGTTGTTCGTCTCGTTTGTGGAGGAAAATTCACCAGTGCAAAGTGCATCGAGAACCCGTATTTTGCCCGGATTCATGGGAGTTCAGGTAGGCTGTTTTCCTTCTTCCAATTATTCCCGTGCTATTTACAAACCAATTGAATGAGCTTTAGTTATCGTTTTTTTACAGTTCACTCAAAGTGTTATAGAACACGCTACATTGTTTGGTCCTCTCCCCGGATATCGATCTGGTTGGATATTGAACATCGGTTCAATTAGCCATTCAATTGTTTTTTTGAATATCACAACCTTGTCATCCATTCTCCTGTCTAAAAGCTGTTTCAACAATTTAGAATCATTATTCAATAATAGAAGCATAAATTTAGTACCTAGAATATTGTCAATATTGTTTGCAAATTCGGTGGGTAATCTTAAATTTGTTACCTTCAAATTTGAAGTAGGTAGGTGCAATTATTTTTTGAATATTGTCGAGTCGGTAAAACAGATTGTTTCAATAATCAGAAAGTGGCTGGTTTTTAAGTTGGTACTACTGAGTAGTCAGCTGTCAATTGGACGGCCATATTGGAATACATTGTTTACAAATTATCTAGCTGTCAAAATAGTTTGTTGTTGTTTTTCGGAATTTTGTTTACTAAAATACTTTTCTTAAATCTGCAAATATGGCATCGAATGCAATTAAATATAAATTGGCAATTTTAGATCTAGAAAGTATTCGCGCGTCGGCGGTTAAGGCTTTAAAAACATCGGATTTATCAGATAAGAAGATTTTTAAAGCACGTTTTTCGGATATAACAACAGTTAGAGATAATTTCGTACAGTGTCATATGCTTTTGGAAACTTCGAAAAAGGAGGAGTCTGAAATTGCAACTTTGCAAACAAAATATTCTGAATTTCAAGATATTTATTACGAAATACAGTCACATCACAGTGAATTGTTTCCGGAAAACTTCGAAAATGATTTTGAAAGTAAAAATGTTACTAAGAATTCAAATATTTCACTTCCGAAAATTAAATTGATAAATTTTTCTGGAATTTCAACAGAATGGGTAAATTACATAAATACTTTTGATTCGTTAATACATTCAAATAATACGTTAAATCCTGTACAAAAAATGCATTATTTAATTAGTAGTTTATCTGGAGAAGCATTTATTTGTGTTAAACATCCTCCTATTTCGGAAGAAAATTATATTGTTGCCTACAATTTGTTAAAGGCAAGATTCGAAAACATTCGGTTAATAGCAGATACCCATATAGAGTTAATATTGTCATGTCAAATTGTCAAAGCCAATGATAACTTGAGGAAATTTATTTCAATATTGAAGGAAAACGTAGCGGCTTTAATGGCATTACATTTTCCAGTACATGAATGGAGTTTCCTATTATTACATATTGTTTTACGTAAATTACCAAAAGAATTACGTATTGAATTTGAAATTCAAAATAAATTGGAAAAAGTGCCTACATTTGACCAATTATTACATTTTTTGGAGCAACAATGTCTAGCTAAAGAGACCGCGTTGGGCGTTTTTCCGGAAAGTCTGTCACAAAGGGAAATCTTTAATAAAAGCCCCTCGAAAGCATATAACATTAAAAATCGTTCGAATAATAATAATAATAATGTTAGTTCTTTTGTGTCGAATGTCGTAAATAAATGTCTTGTGTGTAAATCGTCACATTATCTGAATAAATGTGAAAAATTCTTACGTCTGTCACCAAAGGACAGATTTTCATTCGCCAAGGAGCACAAGCTCTGTCTCAACTGTTTACAAAATAAACATAATGCAAAAAATTGTCAGTCTCGTTTCTCTTGTAATGAGTGTCAAGCTAGACATCACAGTCTGTTGCATTTTCCAAAGAAAATGTTTGAAAATACTGAAAATCAGGAAAATTCTGAAAATCAAGAAAATTCTGAACCACTTGCGTTAACAACGTTCTACAATAAAAATAGTAAATCGGTACTGTTGTCCACAGCCTACGTGGAAATATTAGGAAAAAATGGCGTTTTTCAAAAAGCAAGAATTCTTTTGGACTCGGCGAGTCAGGCTAATTTCATTTCGGAGGAGTGTGCAAAACGCCTCGGCTTTTCTCGTTCAAGTAAACATTCATTTTCTATCGTCGGTATTGGTGGCACTCGCACAATTGGATCAAACGGATTAGTAAAAACAAATTTTCGTCCTGTCGCCTCGAAGGAGTCTGGTATTACAACAGATTTCCTTATTATCAATAACATTTCATCGTACTTGCCGTCGTCTCATATCGTTGAACATGACTGGCAACATATTAGAGGACTCAAATTAGGAGACCCAACCTTCTACTTGCCATCAGCAATTGACATTCTACTCGGAAGTAATATTTTTGCCTCATTATTAGGCCCAGGTAAATTGGTCGGCAAAGCAAATGAACCTATTGCCATCGAAACAACATTAGGATGGGTTTTAATGGGAAATGTCGGATCGTCAAATGATTCGATAAATTCATTTTTTACTTCAATGGATGACTCAATTGAGGATAAACTTAAATGTTTTTGGGAAATCGAAAATGTCCCCTCTTTGAAAGAAATTCGATCCCCTGATGAAATTCGGTGTGAAAAGTTGTATATTGAAAATACCTACCGTAACAAAGACGGGAGGTATGTCGTAGCTTTACCATTTAAGGAAAGCCCAGAAAAATTGGGAAAGTCATATGACACCGCATTGTCGCGCTTTATGCATTTAGAAAAGAGGCTGGATTCAAATCCTGATCTCAAATCGCAATATATTTCTTTTATGAGAGAGTATTTAACTTTGGAACATATGATTGAAATACCATCTCGGTCACCAGTTGGAAACTATTTCATACCACATCACGGCGTAATCAAGGAGACAAGTTCTACAACTCGTTTGAGAGTCGTTTTTGATGCAAGTACCAAAACATCATCGGGTATTGCATTGAATGATATACTTTTCGTGGGTTCAAAATTACAAAAGGACATAGTCGAATTGATGTGTAATTTTCGTATACACAAAGTCGTTTTTACAGCTGACATACGTCAAATGTATCGACAAATCCTCATGGATTCAAACTCATGTAATTATCAACATATATTATGGCGGGAGTCGCGCAATCATCCCGTAAAAGAATTTGAATTACAAACGGTCACATATGGGACAGCAAGTGCCCCTTTCTTAGCTATTCGAACATTGCATCAATTAGCAGCTGATGAAATTACTAACTATTCAAAGGCTGCAAGCATATTAATTAATGACACATATGTAGATGACATTGTCAGTGGTGCGCAAACTTTGGAAAGCGCTCGATTTTACATCATGGAGTTGAATGCATTACTTCAAAAGGGTGGTTTTGAATTACGAAAATGGACTAGCAACTATCCTGAAGTTTTAGAAGACATTCCTCTCAATTATCGGGAAGTACCATTAAGTTTTGAATTTGACGGTGATAAGAAAAATATTAATATATTAGGTATTCAATGGATCCCGTCGCTCGATAAATTTACATATAAAATTAATAATGCTTTTAGTGACCACTGCACAAAACGTACAATGCTATCTACCATAGCACGATTATATGATCCATTGGGATTCATTAACCCTGTCGTTTTTGTCGCTAAATATTTCATGCAAGAATTGTGGAAGTTGCAACTTGGTTGGGATGAGGTAATCCCCATGGAAATGAGTTTGAAGTGGAAGAAATATATAACGGAACTTCCTTCCCTATCAAAGTTAAGAATTGATCGCTTTGTTACTACGTCTCAAAAAAGTCGTTGTATACTGGTTGGTTTTTCTGACGCCTCTGAACGAGGATATTGTGGAGTTGTATATTTGATTGTAATCAATAATCGAGAAATTTCAAGCCACATTTTACTATCTAAATCAAAAGTTGCACCCATTAAGGTGATATCTATTCCACGGCTTGAACTGCTTGGAGCAGTTTTGTTGGCAAAGCTGTTAACCTATTGTAAAGAAGTATATAAAGATCGACTTCAAATAGAAAACATTATAGCTTTCACCGATTCCACTATTGTTTTGGCGTGGTTAAAAACACCTACGTTTCGTTTGCAAACTTTCGTTGCAAATCGTATTGAAACCATCATTCAAAGTCTACCTTATGAACATTGGTTTCACATTTCGTCGCAAGAAAATCCTGCAGATTTGGGGTCACGAGGAGTTTTTCCAAGTGAAATTGCCGAATCTTCCTTATGGTGGTATGGTCCACGCTTTATATCGTCACCCGTAGAGGAGTGGTCCTTTGTTAAACCTCAAGATATTCCGGTAGAACAAATACCAGAGTATAAATCGAAGAATCTAATTTCATTTTCAACTAATGTGTCGACTCGTGACCAAGAGTTTCTATTGAAATTTTCATCACTATCGAAATTATTACGAGTTATAGCTTGGTGTCGTCGATTTATTAATAGATTAAGTTTGAAATCAAAGATAAGTTGCAACACACTCTCGTTGAAAGAAATTAATTTATCTTTGACCTGTTGCATTAAATTCGTTCAAAATATTTATTTTAAACAAGATATAGATAATATAATCTCGCATAATGTGTGTTCACCGCAACTGCAAAGACTTGCTCCCTTTATCGATGAATTTGGAATATTAAGGGTGGGCGGACGTCTTCGCTTTGCACAAGTAGTATCGGAAACCTCTAGACATCCTATTATTTTACCAAAGCAATGTCATTTAACAACTCTAATAATAGATTATTACCATCGTTTGTACCTTCATCCTGGTCCGCGTGCATTGCAATCTATACTATCATTAAAATATTGGATAATTTCGGCTCGTAACGTAATTCGACATCGTTTGAGCAAATGTATCTCTTGTTTTAAAAACAACCCGCGTGGTAGTTTACCCTTGATGGGTAACTTGCCCGCTTCCCGTTTTCGAGAAGGTCGTCCATTTTTAAATGTAGGAACTGATTATGGAGGTCCGTTTGTAGTCCGCGAAAGTAGGCGTCGCGGCGCTAAAACCTATAAAGCCTATTTATGTCTATTCGTTTGTTTATCGACCAAAGCCGTTCATTTGGAATTAGTGTCAGATCTATCCACTGAAGCATTTATAGCAGCATTAGATCGATTCATTTCTCGTCGTGGACTTTGCCAAAACATTTATAGCGATTGTGGTACCAACTTTGTCGGTGCCAATAGATATCATATAGGTCTTTCTAAATTTTTAAGATTACCTGAAAACAATAACACACTTATAGACGCTACTGCCATTCGTTCAATTATCTGGCACTTTAATCCTCCCTCCGCCCCACACTTTAACGGAGTATCGGAGGCTGGAATTAAATCAACTAAACATCATTTGAAAAGGGTATTGGGAAATCAAGTACTCACTTTTGAAGAGCTAGCCACTGTTTTGACTCGTATCGAAGCAATCTTAAATTCTCGTCCTATTGGCGCGATGTCAACGGATCCGTCTGAAATGGACGCCCTGACTCCAGCACATTTTTTGATTGGAGCTCCTCTAGTTTCTGTTGTTGAAGAAGATTTTGTGGACGTACCAATGAACCGTCTATCGCGCTGGCAATTATTGAAACACATGTCTCAACATTTTTGGAATCGTTGGCGAAAAGAATATTTACACACTCTTCAACAACGGAACAAGTGGTCATCATCATCACCCAATCTGAAAGTCGACGACCTAGTAATGATTGACGACTCACATTCTGCGCCCATGCGTTGGCCCGTTGGGCGAGTTATTGAATTATTTCCTGGCGCTGATAAAATTGTTCGTGTCGTTTCAGTTCGTACGCCACAGGGTGTTTTTAAACGTCCCGTGGTGAAACTATATCGATTACCTATCGAATAAATTTTGTTCTATTTAGTTTCTAATTTTAGTTTTCGTTACATTAACTTAAGTTTATATATATATATATATATTTTGTTCATCTTCTTTTTTATGTCGATTGTTGAGAAAATTTGTACATTTCCTCAAGGCGGGCGGAATGTTTAGTATTGAAACAGCTTTTTGAATTACCTACCATTTTTCCTACTATCCATCTCCTTCCCTATAAACAGTCCTACCCACATTGGACCTTATGAACATTGTTGCACTAATTGTCGCAAATGTCAGTCGAGCTCGTGTCGTACATCAAGAAGGTGCCACCTAAAATTTCGTCGTCGTATCATATGTGTAAATACCGAAATAAATTCATTGGTTGTTCGTCTCGTTTGTGGAGGAAAATTCACCAGTGCAAAGTGCATCGAGAACCCGTATTTTGCCCGGATTCATGGGAGTTCAGGTAGGCTGTTTTCCTTCTTCCAATTATTCCCGTGCTATTTACAAACCAATTGAATGAGCTTTAGTTATCGTTTTTTTACAGTTCACTCAAAGTGTTATAGAACACGCTACAGATCCCTTTGGCACCGGTGCGTAGTCAGGATACACGCCAAACGCGTGCCCAACATTTGTACACGGTTGACACTTGTCGCATGAGAACGGGTCGCTTCTACGATTCGTTCTTAAGTTCAACAGCTCGGCTATGGAATGAACTGCCGGCCTCTGTGTTTTCTCCCTCCTACAACATGGGACTCTTCAAGACCCATATTCACTCTTTCCTCTCCACAAAAAGACCCTCCACACAGCATCCCCAAAGATGACATAGGCCCTGAGGGAAATTATTTTCTTCAGGGTCTCCTGTGTGGAGTTAATATAAAAAAAAAATAAAAAAATATATATAACGATTTTTAGACATTAAAATAAAAATATGCTAAAAATAATCTTGAGTCTTATTACCCCATCATCTTTATGGCTATCGATAAATACCTACCCTCAACTCAAATCAAATTATCAAAGTTTCCCAAATGGTTTAATAATAACTTAAAACCCTTGATGAAAAACAAAAAAAAAAATCGGGTACAAAAATTTCACGGACAGCAAAATACTCGACAATAATTATATCAAACATACATACTTAACACGGAAAAGTCTATTTCTTCAGATGTCACAAACTTTTTTAAGCACATAAATTCATTAAGAAAAATAAACCCTGCCTACCAACCATACATGTATTTCGAAGGAAAAGTAGTAGTGTCCCTAATGATATTGTTAATTTCTTTGCTGATTTCTTTAAAAATGTTTACGAAGACGATAACGCAAATGATCAAATTCCACCCTTTCATCCAAAGGAATCGGTTCATATTCCTGCTTTTCATATAAATTTTCTGATGTTATAAGCAAAATAAAATCACTCGACATAAAGAAAAAAGCGGGCCCTGACAAAGTTATTCCGGCTTTTTTAATTAACTGTGTATCTATACTAGCCAAACCAATATGTCGAATATTTAACCAATCAGTGTATTCTGGCTGCTTACTTGATTTAGGAAAAACTGTTATCTAACACCTCTATTTAAAAAGAGCGATACTCGTGATGTTATAAATTATCTACCCATTTGCACGCTCTCCACAAACCCAAAATTGTTTGAAAAACTTGTAGGTACTTGATAGAATCTCAGTACATATTAATAACATCATTGTACCTAATCAACATGGTTTTATGCCGGGCAGATCCATTCTTTCAACAAATCTTTCTTAATACGAACATTCTATATCATGTTTACTTAAAAATAAATCCCGTGAATGAAAATAAAGAAAGTCGAAACAATTAATGCAGACTTCGTAAAAGCATTTGACAAAGTAAACCTTATAATTATTCTCAATAAACAGCAAAATCGTAATAGAGGTGAAATTATTGGAATGGATAAAGAGCTACCTTACTAATAGAATTCTATAAGTAAGAACTAATTCTTTTCATTCATACCTGTCATATGAATTGCGTATTTGGCCACAAGTGGTGTACCTCAAGGGTCGCATTTAGGTACTTTTTTTACTGTTTTAGTAATGATATCGTTACTGTTTTCGATAATAATGTTAAGGTGTTGCTTTTCGCCGACGATTTAAAGCTCTTAAAACAAATAAAAACGATAGATGATTAAAATAATAATTACACAGCAGAACTTGTTTAAAAATAAACTATTTTTATAAACCCAATAACAATATTATTGAATATATAAAAAAAAAGATTATACCTATAAAACTTTATTTAAACATTAGTAAATGCCAAATAATAATTTTTTTTAGAATAAATCAAGTTTTCAACTTCCAACATAAAATTAACAATGTTTCTCTCACACGAAATTAGTGATCTTGGCATAATTTTAGATTCCAACTTTTATTTTAATCAATACAGTGAAAAAAGAGTTAATATGCTTGGCTTCATTCTCCGTAATGGAAGAAAATTAAAATTTCAAAACTTATTTGCGATAGAGATATTAACATTAAACTCGGTCTGCTAATAGATTCTATAAATTACAACCACAAACAAAGAATAAAAAAAATTAAAACTCGTAGATAGAAGTAAGTCTCTTTCCGACTTAATTTTTATTTATAAAATTGTTAATGATATTATAGAAAGCACTAATTTAGAAACTTAAACATACCAACTAGAACTTCTACATTAAAAATTATTTTTAATTACAACAACAATATTAGGACTGAGTCATTTAAATACTCACTTGTTCCTAGATTACATGCTGTTGGCAACAATTTCGCACAAATTGTAGATGTGTTCAACTGCACAGAATATAGTTACAAGAAGGCTATAGTAACATACCTCGATATAATACTATTCTTTCGGTATATCAATTTTAAAATGAATATTTCCATCGAATTTATAAATTATAATAACTTACTTACCGAAACCAGACTTCTCAAACTATCAGGTAAAAGAGTTTTAACTGATATATTATTTTTATTTAAAATTATTAAATCACTAATTAACAACCATGAATTTTTGGCGTTAATTTATATAAATGTACCTGTCAGACAAACTCGAAGCAGACACTTTTAAATGTAACAATAACCTCAATTGTAACTAGGTACTCTATTTATTCACCAAATCCAATAATTCGTCCCCTTGCAAACAAACGATGTGAATATATTGATATATTCGTGTTTTAATAATATTGTGGATTTGAAAAGGCAACTAATTTTAGACATATCTGCTAGTTTAACTTTTATTATTTCTGTTTTTTTTTTAAATGTTGTTCTATACCTTCTTACGAGTACATCGCATACTCTTTTTTAGTTATATTTGTTTTAACACAAATTAATGACTGTATGCATATAGGAATATACTTGCTTTATACATTTTACTTTGTTTTATATAACATTTCAGATCCAATTATATTTTGCCATTCCTTAAATTTTTTTTCTTGTAAATAATTTAATTTTAGTATATACCTTACAAGTAAATGATTTTCCTGTGTTCAGTTTTACTGTTTTGCAACAAACATGAATAATTCTATACATATACGAATGTACAATCTACGAGTACATACTTACGTTTATATTGAAGCTTTGCTTTATGTACTCGTACAATATCAGGTTTCATTATTTGGATTTGATGTCAATCATATTAGGTATTAGTATTTGATTTTTTTTTATTGCGTTACGCTATTATCCACGTATTTTGTTACACTTACTTACATGACTTTTCGATTTTATTTGTAAAACCCGATAAGGCGTTAGTGAATGATACACAAATATTTACATCGAAAAACCGTTCGGCTTCGTGTTGCGCCTCCTTCCCTCCGGCCATTTCAAAGAAACTTGCAAAGCTCAGTAGCTCACCGCCCGCCCCTGGTTTTAACGTTATCATTGGTTAGGACCATTCGACAAAGTGGTTGACTCCATGTTATAAAATATGAAGGTGACTTTATTTAGAATTTATTACCCCCGCTGGCTGTGTTCTGTTTTCACCGATTGAACTAAACCAGAGATGCCGCAATATTAAAATTTGAAGTTATGAAATTATTTAAAAACGGACTGATTTTGTGTTTACCAGAATTCGTATCGGTGAGACAACGATTCTGCCTCTGGTGATTATATATTGGTAGACAAATCCGATTATTGAATAAAATTTAAGCTGACAATTAACGCTTTTGTTAGTTTGTTATTATCAATATTGACAATCACCACATCGTACTGAATTCCAAGGAACAAGTAGGCAGAAGTTAAACAAACACATGGCAAATACTTGAGTCAGAATAACAGACCAGTATTTATGATACGATACATGAATGCTAATGAAGCATGGAGTACTTTTTTAATGAAGCATGGAGTACTTTTCTGGGGAGAAGAGTCCCAACTGCTCTCAATCAGGGCACGTTGTGAGGCTGAAGGTAGTGAAGTAGGGAAGGGGATGGGAAAGAGAAAGGTTTGGGAAGTTTTTTTTTAAAATTATATTATCCCACACAGGAGGCCCTGAGGAAAATAATTTCCATCCAGGTTCTATGTCATATTTGGGGATGCTGTCTGGAGGGTTTTTTTAAGAAAAGGAAGGAGAGGAAGTTCTGTGAAGAAAAAAGATATGAAAGGGGAGGAATCTAGGGATTAGTGTGTTCAAGAGGTGTTCAAGGCGACCCATCGCAAGACACATCAAGAGCGATCAGTTGGAGAGGTCAAAGGGTCTCCCCAAACCAACCTCCCCTGATCCGGCACGCCGCATAGCTGCTGGGTAGGCGCATCCTGAACACACCTCACCCGATGAACCCGGGCATTCCTGGTAAGTCACCAAACGTAGCGAAAGACTTGGGGTGGCTTATGGCAGAGGTGTTGGCTATCCAATAAATGGTTCCCGGAGCGGCGGTGTCCAAACAGAGAGAGAGTTGCGGTATATCCTCTCTGCCTCTTCTTGTGAGGAAACAGTATGATGGTTAGTTGGTTAGATAAAAACCTGAACCGTATTCCAAGGGCGTAGGATCACACATTCCTGTCTTTGTTTATGCAAAATAAGCGGAGTGATTGGAGCGAGATCTTTATACTATTTGCTAGTTATAGGTACCTAAATATTTTATTTTATTGGCGGTTCGATAAAATGTTTCCTTGGTCTAAAAACTTCTAAAACCATTCATACATTGTTTTCATGTGGTGCAATGCAACCTCGCTATCAGATGTGCCTACTTATATAAAAGACATGGCTAGCGAATTTGCAAAATAAGGTTCTTCCATCCTGTGGTATTATCGGAACACATCGTTGTTTCCAATGCAACCCTGCTTTCAGATGTGCCTACTTATATAAAAAGACATTGCTAGCGAATTTGCAAAATAAGGTTCTTCCATCCTGTGGTATTATCGGAACACATCGTTGTTTCCAATGCAACCCTGCTTTCAGATGTGCCTACTTATATAAAAAGACATTGCTAGCGAATTTGCAAAATAAGGTTCTTCCATCCTGTGGTATTATCGGAACACATCGTTGTTTCCAATGCAACCCTGCTTTCAGATGTGCCTACTTATATAAAAGACATTGCTAGCGAATTTGCAAAATAAGGTTCTTCCATCCTGTGGGATTATCGGAACACATCGTTGTTTCCAATGCAACCCTGCTTTCAGATGTGCCTACTTATATAAAAAGACATTGCTAGCGAATTTGCAAAATAAGGTTCTTCCATCCTGTGGTATTATCGGAACACATCGTTGTTTCCAATGCAACCCTGCTTTCAGATGTGCCTACTTATATAAAAGACATTGCTAGCGAATTTGCAAAATAAGGTTCTTCCATCCTGTGGGATTATCGGAACACATCGTTGTTTCCAATGCAACCCTGCTTTCAGATGTGCCTACTTATATAAAAGATATTGCTAGCGAATTTGCAAAATAAGGTTCTTCCATCCTGTGGTATTATCGGAACACATCGTTGTTTCCAATGCAACCCTGCTTTCAGATGTGCCTACTTATATAAAAGATATTGCTAGCGAATTTGCAAAATAAGGTTCTTCCATCCTGTGGGATTATCGGAACACATCGTTGTTTCCAATGCAACCCTGCTTTCAGATGTGCCTACTTATATAAAAGATATTGCTAGCGAATTTGCAAAATAAGGTTCTTCCATCCTGTGGTATTATCGGAACACATCGTTGTTTCCAATGCAACCCTGCTTTCAGATGTGCCTACTTATATAAAAAGACATTGCTAGCGAATTTGCAAAATAAGGTTCTTCCATCCTGTGGTATTATCGGAACACATCGTTGTTTCCAATGCAACTTTGCTTTCAGATGTGCCTACTTATATAAAAGACATTGCTAGCGAATTTGCAAAATAAGGTTCTTCCATCCTGTGGGATTATCGGAACACATCGTTGTTTCCAATGCAACCCTGCTTTCAGATGTGCCTACTTATATAAAAGATATTGCTAGCGAATTTGCAAAATAAGGTTCTTCCATCCTGTGGGATTATCGGAACACATCGTTGTTTCCAATGCAACCCTGCTTTCAGATGTGCCTACTTATATAAAAGACATTGCTAGCGAATTTGCAAAATAAGGTTCTTCCATCCTGTGGGATTATCGGAACACATCGTTGTTTCCAATGCAACCCTGCTTTCAGATGTGCCTACTTATATAAAAGATATTGCTAGCGAATTTGCAAAATAAGGTTCTTCCATCCTGTGGTATTATCGGAACACATCGTTGTTTCCAATGCAACCCTGCTTTCAGATGTGCCTACTTATATAAAAGACATTGCTAGCGAATTTGCAAAATAAGGTTCTTCCATCCTGTGGGATTATCGGAACACATCGTTGTTTCCAATGCAACCCTGCTTTCAGATGTGCCTACTTATATAAAAGATATTGCTAGCGAATTTGCAAAATAAGGTTCTTCCATCCTGTGGGATTATCGGAACACATCGTTGTTTCCAATGCAACCCTGCTTTCAGATGTGCCTACTTATATAAAAGATATTGCTAGCGAATTTGCAAAATAAGGTTCTTCCATCCTGTGGGATTATCGGAACACATCGTTGTTTCCAATGCAACCCTGCTTTCAGATGTGCCTACTTATATAAAAGACATTGCTAGCGAATTTGCAAAATAAGGTTCTTCCATCCTGTGGGATTATCGGAACACATCGTTGTTTCCAACATAAGAAATCAAAACAAAACTTGTACGATGGAATATAATATTATATTAGTTACGTTAATCATACCTTACACAGTCTTGTTACCTGGGGTTACGATTCATCGGAATAAAAAAAATGTAAAATATAAAAACATCGTCAACACTTGTGTGTAGATATGTTATGTTATAAATGATAACATAAATTATCATCTCGTTAATATTCGACATCACTTAATTTGAGTTGTAGTAAATTTATATGGTTAAATTATTCCGTAAAGCCCATTAGACTCAGACCTGCAAGAGCTGCCGAAAAAGCTATTTAGAGTGTTACTTTAACTGGGGTAAATTTACGGGTAAACCGATCAGATTACCAAGTAGGCAAATCGTAGCTGTAATTAGTAAAGCGCTCCGATGGCGCGGATGATAACATGTAATAATAATAACGTATGTATTTCCATGTCCGATGTCTGTGTGTGTGGTCCACCGGTCTCCACTCTCCTGGATCTCTAGTTGTAGCTCAGTCGACATCGACTGTTCTTTATCTTTTATCTATGTCGGTAGAGAAGCGTGAAGCAATTAACAGAGATGGTATCAAATAGTTGGCCGAGCCGAAGTTGTTGGCTGGGCTATTGACAGCGTCGTTATTAAGAAGAGCTGTTGAAATACTTTTTACAAGATTTATTTAAAAAGGTCACCGCTATTTTATGATTTGGTAAAATAACATCATTTTATTAAGTAAATTATTATTAGATGTAAGTTTAGAGAACAAAATCTCAATGAGCGGCTATGGAAATTCTCTGTACGTACCTAGATTTTATTTTGGTAAATTTTGGATAGGGCCTGACACGCTTATTACGAATAATTTTTAGAAAAAAACTTTATATTCGCCTTAATTACAATAAAAGAAAACTTTTTGCATTTCGGGCGGCGGAAAATTATGCATTTTGATTTTCAATTGCGTAAAACCAAAATTCACTCCGCGAATCGATGTGGCGACATTAGGAACGCACTGTTATGTTGGTATCACTGATGCATTAAAAAGAGCTAAATACGACCGTTGCTATCTTCGTGGTATACCTAGGTTTGTGTAACATGGTTTGTGATACAAAGGAAAGTGCCCCTTAATAACGCCTGCTCGCGTCAAGGCAAGAAAAACATCCCAGTTTTCAACTAGTTTACCGGCTACGCTAGGTTTGTGTAACATGGTTTGTGATACAAATCAATGTATCAGGGATACCAACATAACAGTGACGTACCTAATGGCAGCTGATTGCCGCCGCATCGATTCGCGAAGTGAATTTTGGTTAACGCAATTGAAAATTTAAATTCATAATTTTCCGCCGCCCGAAATGCAAAAAGTTTTCTTTTATAGTAATTAAGGCGAATGTAAAGTTTTTTTCTAAAAAATATTCGTAATAAGCGTGTCAGGCCTTATCCAAAAATTACCTTTATTTTAAATATAAAACTAATAAAACGGAGGAATTAGCAAAGAACTGAAAATTATGCGTTATTTTTTGGGCGAAAGTTTTGGAAAAGCGGTGTTATTTTCCAAATCATGTTAATTAAGTAAACTTTTAAGTATTTTGTGTCAACTAAAATGTCGAAACGATGTTTTTGACGATAAGCTGGGTTCCATTTATAAAATACCAGAACATATGTTGAAAATTCGCGTTATTCCCCGGAAAATTTCGAATTTGGCTTACACCAAATTCTTACGATTTATGCATTTGCGTCGCCTTAAAAAATCGTCTTATCGCAATGGGAAATTTCTTGGTTTCTTAGTAAATAGAACTTAAGTAATAATGATGGCCAAAAATTTTTTTATAATACATATATCATCTACTCAAATGTAGCGATATGTGTAGAACTGAAATAGTGGGTTTATCGCTTGCCTGATTGCCAAAAATTAAATTTATCCATCACAGACACCTTTTAAAAGTTTAGTATTATCATCACATGGTTTGACGTTTTACTTACTTTTACAAAGGAAAGCAATGTGATGTCACGTTAATAAATCAACCTTTCTTATACATCGAAATCTATCTCAGTTCCACCCTTCACGGTGGAAAGGGGGCATATTAATGATAACGTTTATCCGTTACATATCAACGAATGTAGTTTTTTCTGCGTGGCTGTGTTTTGCCGACGCCGATGATTCTAATTTATAGTATTTAAGCTGAATAGTTTTTCCTGAACATTTCCAGTTCCAAAAAAATAAGTAGGTACAAACGATTCTTTTGTAAACATCCAAATATGCTTTGAACTGGGCGGTTCAAGAAATCACTTTAGAAACTGCGAATTATTCAGGGTTCAAGTGATCCTTACGTCTCATTTAATTGGTATACAACATAAATAACAATATAATTCTTTAAATATAAATTAGCCAACAAAGATTTTTGCTAGATAATCAATCTTTATATTAATTAATATATACTTACTATTCCTAAAAAAATCCTCAATACCGAATCTCCAAAGTAACATTAGCGCTGAGCTTTTCCCGAGGAGCCTCCCGGTTTGAAGTTAATATTTATAAAACAGAGCTTTTGATTTGAGTGACCACCCTTATTATAAACAGTTTATAAAGTAAAGTTTGCACAGTATCAAGTAAAGTGTTGGCTCAGTTAGATTAGTGATGAAGAGGCCCTGACCGCTAAGCCAAACTAATGACCATTTAGCGGAGATTGGAAACAAAGAAAATTAGAGCAAAGACGCAATCAATCAACAACTGGTTATGTTTCTGACCTCACCCCGCCCTCCTCCTCCTTCCTACCAACGGTTAGCTAGATCGACTTAATTTCCAAGTGTAATAATTGGGCGTCGTTAAAATGAGGCCAGAAAACGGTAAGGAAAATACTAAACACAAAAATCACGAATACCTTGTTTATCTGACCCACCCCTCATTGATTCCTTGATCTTCATAATAGTTGATGACTTTTCACAGCGATTCTAAGACGCCATCGATGTATTATGTCACTAATTTATGAGCGACGCTTATTATTACCTACCATTGTTGAAGCCCTGTCACGTTTAAAACATTTTTTCTAAATTTATGCGCATACATGTTATCAGAAAATCTTGGATAGTAATTTGTAATAAACAACATATTTTTATTTAAAATACCGAACGATGTGGTCGGAATAATGGCTTTTTTTAGCAAAATATAATTATCCTGAATGCGCATTGCTAAAATCAGCTATTACATTCATCATCTCGAGTTAATGATTTAGAAAAGGTGTAATTTTTAAACTGGGGTTACATTTTATCTCTCTTACGAAAAAGTTATCCCTGTTGTGTTGTAACAATCGACTTGTGTAGAGCGTTGCTCAATATTAGTCGATTATTATCACGGTTATGTCAGGGTTATCAGAAACTTTCTAAATTGCATTTTGCTAATTTATATAAATTGAAAGCGTTAAAAAAAAAAAAACAAAATCAATTTGCTAAGCCCTTCTCATTTGGCGATCTGTTCTTTTAAGGTAATATCATGTCTTTTCATCGTCAGTCAGTAAGGCAGTGATGAAAGATGTAAGATATTTCATCGTCAGTCAGTAAGGCAGTGATGAATTATGTAAGATATTTCATAAGCAGTCAGTAAAACAGTGATGAATAATGTAGGATATATCATCAGCAGTCAGTAAGGCAGTGATGAATGATGTAAGATATTTCATCAGCAGTCAGTAAGGCAGTGATGAATGATGTAAGATATTTCATCAGCAGTCAGTAAGGCAGTGATGAATGATGTAAGATATTTTAATTTTTCGACATTAATCCGTACAAAACATCTTTTAAAGAAATAAAAATATAGCCTTCTGGTAACTATATTCCGTGCAGTTGAATATATATACAATTTCTGCGAAATTATTGCCAGCTGCATGTGATCTAGGTGATTATCTAAATGACTCAGTCCTGATATTGTTCTTGTAATTAAAAAAAAAAATTTAGTTGACATGTTGAAGGTGATAGGCTCAATAAATCTGTAAAAATAAAGATGGAATCTTATTTTGGAGTCTTATCCCTTCAACCTAAAGTGAGTGCCTTCGAACGACGAGTTCTGTTACAAATCACAGTGAATATTCAACAAAACTGTGTTCGTGTTTAGAGTACACAGATAGGTGGTGTATAGACTTACGATGACAGACTAATACACAAATAGTTATGATTTGAGATTTTCACGGCTAAAAGTATTATAGTGTTTTTTTTGGTTGATTACACGTGTTGATTACACATCTGCCCTGATGATGAACAAAACTCCCAATGACAATGTAGTCTGAAACGTTGACTAAAGAAGGAGGTAGTGCAACACGGCAAAGTATCCCAAAAACAAATCACTATAAAATACACAGATATATGGTGTGTAGAATGTAGTTGCAATGACATACGAATACACAATAAATGGGTGGTGTGTAGACTGTAGTTACAATGACAGACTAATACACAGATAGATGGTGTAAAGGCTGTAGTTGCAATGAAAGACTAATGCACAGATAGATGGTGTGTTGACTGTAGTTGCAATGACAGACTAATGCACAGATAGATGGTGTGTAGACTGTAGTTGCAATGACAAATACACAGGTAAATGGTGTATAGACTGTAGTTGCAATGAAAGACTAATGCACAGATAGATGGTGTGTAGACTGTAGTTGCAATGACAGACTAATACACAGATATATGTAAAGACTGTAGTTGCAATGAAAGACTAATGCAGAGATAGATGGTGTGTAGACTGTTGTTGCAATGACAGACTAATGCACAGATAGATGGTGTGTAGACTGTAGTTGCAATGACAAATACACAGGTAGATGGTGTATAGACTGTAGTTGCAATGAAAGACTAATGTACAGATAGATGGTGTATAGACTGTAGTTGCAATGACGGACTATTGCACAGGTAGATGGTGTGTAGACTGTAGTTGCAATGACAAATACACAGGTAAATGGTGTATAGACTGTAGTTGCAATGAAAGACTAATGCACAAATAGATGGTGTGTAGACTGTAGTTGCAATGACAGACTAATACACAGATATATGTAAAGACTGTAGTTGCAATGAAAGACTAATGCAGAGATAGATGGTGTGTAGACTGTTGTTGCAATGACAGACTAATGCACAGATAGATGGTGTGTAGACTGTAGTTGCAATGACAAATACACAGGTAGATGGTGTATAGACTGTAGTTGCAATGAAAGACTAATGTACAGATAGATGGTGTATAGACTGTAGTTGCAATGACGGACTATTGCACAGGTAGATGGTGTATATACTGTAGTTGCAATGGTGTATATACTGTAGATGGTGTATAGACTGTAGTTGCAATGAAAGACTAATGCACAGATAGATGGTGTGTAGACTGTAGTTGCAATGACAGACTACTACACAGATATATGTAAAGACTGTAGTTGCAATGAAAGACTAATGCACAGATAAATGGTGTGTAGACTGTAGTTGCAATGACAAATACACAGGTAGATGGTGTTTAGACTGTAGTTGCAATGAAAGACTAATACACAGATAGATGGTGTAAAGACTGTAGTTGCAATGAAAGACTAATGCACAGATAGATGATGTGTTGACTGTAGTTGCAATGACTGACTCATGCACAGATAGATGGTGTGGAGACTGTAGTTGCAATGACAAATACACAGGTAAATGGTGTATAGACTGTAGTTGCAATGAAAGACTAATGCACAGATAGATGGTGTGTAGACTGTTGTTGCAATGACAGACTAATACACAGATATATGTAAAGACTGTAGTTGCAATGAAAGAATAATGCACAGATAGATTGTGTATAGACTGTAGTTGCAATGACAAACTAATGCACAGGTAGATGGTGTATAGACTGTAGTTGCAATGACAGACTAATGCACAGGTAGATGGTGTATAGACTGTAGTTGCAATGACAGACTAACGCACAGATAGATGGTGTGTTGACTGTAGTTGCAATGACAGACTAATGCACAGGTAGATGGTGTGTAGACTGTAGTTGCAATGACAGACGAATACACAATAAATGGGTGGTGTGCAGACTGTAGTTACAATTACAGACTAATATGACTTCAATTTTGACGACCGGCTCGACTGAAACTTAGAGGGAAGTTTAATTAGATAAGATAATTAAGATCCTAAATTTAAAAATAGTTTTAAAGGGTCTAAATAAAGATTACTTAGTCCACAAAATGTTTTATAATAGAAAACAAACCAATAAAATGAAGATTCTTATTTCAAAAAACCTCTGAAATGGCGGATTTACTAACAATATTACGTAACGACGTTGTTAACATATCACGTGTACATAATGCGTCGTAAATAAACCACTGGGTTTTAAGTTAATAAAGCAAAGTATATTCATGAGAATCTGAAAATAGAGAGATATAACGTGGGGAGAGGATTAAATCCGTCTCAGGGGACGGGGCACTTTGAAAAACAGACAATAATCTGCCGTCGGGGAAATCAAGGGAAATAATAATATTAGAGCGGGAAAACTCCAAACTTTTTGTTACTTAGTTATCTAGTTTATGTAGGTTTCTATTGGGTGCTCTCTTATATTTACTTCTGTCTCCAGTAGAGGGAATGTAGGTACCTACCGGGTGTCCCTCCTCTGTTTACTTTTGTCTCCAGCAGAGGGAATATAAATACCTACCCGGTGTCCCTCCTCTGTTTACTTCTGTCTCCAGCAGAGGAAATGTAGGTACGTACCGGGTGTGCCTCCTCTGTTTACTTCTGTCTCTAGCAGAGGGAATGTAGATACCTACCGGGTGCTCTCTTCTGTTTAATTTTGTCTCCAGCAGAGGGAATGTAGGTACCTACCGGGTGCTCTCTTCTGTTTAATTCTGTCTCCAGCAGAGGGAATGTAGGTACCTATCCGTTGCTCTCTTCTGTTTACTTCTGTCTCTAGCAGAGGGAATGTAGATACCTACCGGGTGAACTCTTCTGTTTACTTCTGTCTCCAGCAGAGAGAATATGGTACCTAACGGGTGCTCTCTTCTATTTACTTCTGTCTCCTTCAGAGGGGATGTGGGTACCTACCGGGTGCTCTCTTCTGTTTACTTCTATCTCCATCAAAGGGGATGTGGGTACCTACCGGGTGCTCTCTTCTGTTTAATTCTGTCTCCATCAGAGGGGATGTGGTTACCTACCGGGTGCTCTCTTCTGTTTACTTAAATAAAATTTTTTTTTAAAATTTTTTCATTCAGTGTTTTTTTTTTGGTTTTTTTACAATTTTTGGGTGTGTTAAGAATACCAAACTAGGCACATGCCCGTGTTGTGGTGGTCGATTTTATATACAGTAGGCCAGGGCTTCCCTAACTGTGAGTCGTGACGCCCCGGGGCGCCACGGGGGCGTCGTGAGGCAATCTTTATAGCGAGAATATCGTTCCATCAGCACTGCAGCGTTAAGGGTTTTATTACCGTTTACGACAACATACTTGTGTGAGACAGGTTTCTCTGCAGTTGCAGTTATTAAGAATAAGTACAGATCAAAAATAAATTTAGAGGCAGAGACGAGAGTGGCGATTTCGAAACTTCAACCTCGTTTTGAGAAACTATGCTCAGAAAAGCAAGCACATCTCATTAATACCAAAGAAAAAAATGCTTTTTTTAATCTTTTTTGTTTGCTTCCATTTTTGGTTTTTGTTGTGTTCTTTATTTTCAAATAAAAAATTTAGATACTATTTGGAGTTTTTCTGACAAATTGTTATTAGGTAACGTACCCATACTACGTGACCCGTTCAGGGGGGGGGGCTTCAAAATACTACGCTTGGTACAAATGAGCGGCGGGGGGCTTAGATTTTTAGTTCCCCGGGGGGGGGAGGGGCGTCGCAAAAATATGGCAACTTCCCAAGGGCGTCACAGTTGAAAAAAGTTTGGGAAGCCCTGCAGTAGGCATTAAAATAATAAATCAAGTGAGAAATATAGAAGAAATTAAAATTAGTACAAAAGTATATAATTTAAAATAAAATAAAGAGTATATAGGTTAAGATAATATATGTTATACTTGCAGTTAAAAACCCGCTAGGCCCTGCGGGCGGCACTTGATTGGGCTTTGCCCAGTTTAAGTGATACTAACAACAGTTACATTTAATAGATAGATATTAGGTCATTCACAGAGAGAGGGTGAGTATATATTGTTAAAACACGGAACAGGAAGGAGTTAATGAATAATAACATGCTCAATTTAGGCATAATAAGAATGACAGTTGTTTGAATAAATGAAATTTTACGTATTTGTGATAGATTTCAAATGAAACACTATTATTGACTACATGTCTACAACTGATATTAACTGTTATGGTAATATAATATAATTTGCTCATAGGAGACTTGCAGTGCTTAAATATGTGTTACAACTGTCAATGTCTATAAGTTGAATCAATATCGTATAGTTTTTCACAACAATTAAAGATAGTTATAACAAAGTTGACTGAAATAATAGATTATTACATATTGATTAATTGTACCCGTGTTTATGGATAAAAGGAGGGTAATTGTGCGATGTGATTAGCAGTCGGTTAAATTAAAAGGTGTCAATTTTACTCCAACTGGTGGTAATTCTTTACATAAAACTGTTACTGTATCTAATAAAGTTAAAAGTTAGATTTTATATACACCTTCATCAGGAGAGTAAAAATCTATATATAAAGGTAGATTATTACAATATAGCGCCCCTGAGGTGATATCTCACAAAAGCGGCGCTATGCAAATTGTCCAATTAATAAATAAATATAATGTTTACATTTTATTATGTATGTATGCATTGATATACAATGGAAATACATAAAATAATGTTATCCGATTAAACTTTATTTTATTAAAAAACAAATAACTTTTTTAACTTCACTTAATTACAACCAATACATGTTTCATGAACGAAGTATACACCGAAGTCAAAAATTAAATATAGATTACAATTGGAAAACAGAAGTGTAAGGAGGGGGGAGGGGTAAGAGTAGGCTGGGTTTATAAGAATTAGGAATTACAATATGAAAGACCAGTTAAGTGGGAAAATATTTAAAAGAGAGTTTGGAAAAAAAAATTCTTGTTAATTACATATACTTTTATAAACATGTTCTCTTATTTCTAAAATTTCGAAATTATTTATTTTATGATGCTTTATATCCTGTGTGAAGTATTTCAAGACCTGAAAAAAAAATTGCATATAACCATAAAACAATATATTCATAAGACAAATAACATTTAATAACGGTTATTCTAATAAATTGATAGTTGAAATACTAAACAAAAAAAAATAAACATATTCTCTTCAAACGTTATTTTTACCCTATTTCTTAAGATATAAATAAACAATGGCGTAGAATTCTGTTTGTGGATAGCGACACTTCTAAAATTATATATATAAACATTCCTGGTAGGTACTATTCCACCGGCGTTTTACACTAATAACAGAATGAATAAATATATTCTTAATAATAAAGATGGCGAAAATCAAACAAAAAAATCAGGAGTTTATAAACTCAATTGGGCTGGATTGTAATTTATTTTACAAAGGTAGAACCAATAGAAACTTTGAAGTCAGAACTAAAAAACATCTCAGGGTTCTAAATGGAAATAGTGAATCTGAGTTTGCAAATAATCTTTTGAATCACACTTTCGATAAAAATTCAGGTCTTAAAATACTTCACTCAGGATTAAAGCATCGCAAATAAATAATTTTGAAATTTTAGAAATTAGAAAACATGTCAATATAAAATCAAATATAATTAATAAGCAAAAAAAAAATATAAATAATAATGAAAAATGCCATTGCAAAGTTTAAATTAACTTCCAGAAGAAATCTTATTATTAAACGCTTGATGTTCAAGTAATTTTGCATATTTAAATATACGCGCCAGTCATTTGGTTAGTTATAACACCGCCAGAGGTGCGCTCTGTCGGCCACCTATTGCCACGGTGCGTATCGGGTATCGGCCATATTGAATTAACGCGTGCTTTTTTCGTCAAACGTCAAACGTAATCACGTAATTGTGGATAATTTTCACTGTAATGTAATTAATCCAATGGATTATGAACTTTCTAAGACATATTTTCTTCGATATTATCCAAAAATTGTATGAGCAGAAACGATATTTTTGAAGAAATATCGTATTACATGTGGCGATTCTATTTCAGTATGAATTCGTGTAATTTTTAATGTCTTATTTAAACACAATTTGAATTTGACCAATCACAGGGCCTACATCGTCCAGACGCTGGGACATTAATACTATCAGATACAATTAAATATATTTATGGATATACACATAAATTCAATTTCAGAAATCAATGTACTAATAGCAAAAAAATTAACTGTTGATATTTTATATTTGCGAGTTAGTGTTGAAAAATAAGAGAATTTAAGAAGTAAAGAATGTAAAACATTGTGAAAAGTAAAGAAATTAAATTATTTTTAATAATTGAAAAGAATATATCAAAAGATTGAGGTATAATAGAATTTAAAAAGAAAAAAAAAGCATAGAATATAAGACAAGGTAAAAAGTTAAGAATTTAAAGAAAATCATATTTATAAGAAGTTATTAAAATTATATACATATATCATCAAAGTGAGTATGTATTACTAGGTAAGCAAATGTAAAAATACGGTAAACTGTTGATATTTAGTATGTCTCATAATAATATCTTCTACTTTGATAATGTCATTCCGGACAATGGCGGAGCATGTAAAATCTGAACACCGCTCTTTCAGCGCCTGCTTTCCGTCTTTCCGGACTTTCCGAGTACGACACAAAAGTGTATTGATAGCCTTTGAAACACGACAATATTTTCCAATTAGCCTTACAAGAAACCGTTTGAGCCAAAGTACCTACCGCTCTGCCGGTTCCGAGAATTCATTAAATGGATGGAAAAGGCGACGACATACGTTTTTTGGGATGTTAGACCAATATTACATAGGACGGGTCCTTTAATTTCATGAACAAAACTAGCGCCCTTGGCGTATTTTCATTTTGTAAAGTCTTTGAAAGAGAGTTGCTCGAAAGCACCTTTTCGTTTTTATGTGTCATCGCTATCAAGATCTATCCTACACAGGCTGAAGGCCAATGAAGCTTATTCACAAACTGAATTCAACATCACCAAAGGTCAGCATAGTCAAACACAAAACATGGGAATGATCAAACAAAAGCATGACTTCATAAATTGCATTTATCCTTAGACTATACAAAATCATTTAGTAATTACATAACTACACATTGATGTTATTTATTGGCAGACATGTCACTTCGTATGTTTCCCAAGTAGCAACCACAAGGAATACCTACGTATTTGCATTTTGAAATTCATCTCCATTATCTATAATAATTTATATTTTATGACTCTCTGCTTTCATTTCCGTCATTTTTATTGAGTTATGACTTTTTTAAACGACAAATGGCGCCTCTTAGACAGAAGTGATAATAGTCTCGTTTTCTATTCAATTAACCACTAACAGCTTCGACATGTTGTATGGGATGACATGCAACTGTGAGAAATCTCAGAAATAGACGAAAGGGACACATAGAGTGATAAAACAAATGTTCGCGGTTCGACCTTTCTTTTTGTAAATCTTTCTAAAGTTAAAACTTGCTTAATTAATTCAATTTTGACATTCAATTTCGAAAGCTACTAAAAATAACTTCCAAGGCGCCTCGAAGCAAACATATTATATTTTCAATGGAAACAATCACTTCTAGTTTTGCAAATGACTGAAATAATTTGTTTTTTGTGTGGAACACTCTTATAAAATATGATATATTTTACTCTAGTTATATTTATTTCGTGGCGGTTTAGCTTACCTAAGCTAACAAAGCGGTTCATGCAATAAATGGACACCCGACAATGTAGCCACTGTAGGCACTGTAGGCACTGTAGGCACTAGTTGTCGTCTAGTTAACTAGTTACCGTGTAGCCAGTGGTCAGTGAGCAGTAGCCAGCGCAGGTGTGGAGCAGCACGCCCGCACCCAGTGGGCACTGTGCGTGTGCATTGCGCAATGATATGCAGATGTCGCTACAGATGCTTGGTACCGAGCCAAGGCACGCGTCACGCGACAGCTTCATTACACCGCAAGAGAAAGTGTTGCTTACTTACAATTATTAATCGGTACAGAATAAAGGTGCTCACAAGAGAGAATATAAATTTAGTTTAGTTTTCATTGGGCCACCCGGCAGTGACATTTCACCTATATTCAAATTACTGTAAGAAGCGGTGGCGGCTACAAACCTTTTTTCCTATTTTTGTTAAATTTTGTGAGAAGAATAGATTTAAAAATGTGTTTAAAACAAGCTTCATAGTTTGTTGCTATATCTCACCAAAACAGAGACTGGCTCTTACGCTTTACGATTTACATCGTACCCAATAAATACAACACGAGACTTGACATGCTCCATTATTGAATGTAGTTGCTACTCGCACTAATTTGATGTACATTTCATCTATGTAAAAGCCCAATTGGCGGCTAAATTATTAAATACTCAATTTGTACTTACATCTTCAGGATTCTAGTGTCGCACTCATAATACCGTAAACCAATTAATTATACGAAAAAGCTTTTCATCTAAAATGTTATTTTAATAATCGTTTTCCATCTTGTTCGGAATACTGATAAAATTTTGTCGAATACCAATATATAACTATTCTACCATATTATCTAGTTAAAAATTGTTCTTAATCCCTACTGAGTAATGATAACAAATAAGAAGAATGTGTGCGAAGTACAGAAGCTCACGAATTGTAATGAAAAGACATAATTTTTCTCGTAGTTTTATTTATTCTTTCACAAGTGTTTGCGGAAATTTCACCGTTTGACGGTAACAACTTTTAGAATGCGTTTGAATTTGTACGTGTTCAGTAGGCTAGACGTGTAAGCATAGTACTCTCAGTACCGCCCTAGCGGCACTGCGAAATGAAATAGCCTATGTAGAATCACTATATTCCGGCATTCCCCATATATTAACCAAGGAAAGAGTTCATCTATTCATTTGTGGCTTTAGCTTCGTCCCTTTATAATAGAACGAACGGATGTAATAATACTACATAATGTTTATGATAATCCTTCATCTCCAAATAAAATGAACATTTGGCGAGGTGAAATAAAATAGTAAACAGACACTATTGCAATAAACCCTATCATCTATATGACATAATGAAATAGGATTCACAATGAAAGCAAACAATATACGAGTTCGAGAACGCATGGGATGTAGCTATTGATGTATTATACTAGTCAATGGATGCAGCGGTTTAAGAAATATAAATGTTCCACTTGCGTTCCACGTTGTATAAGCCATATCTCTTAAAACAGAACCCCGCGTTTTATCACTCGTTCGAACGGCCTTGCACCAAATTGAATGGAGATATAAACTTCGATAGATTATTTATTCAAGACAAATAAACTAAATGGTTTGTTTGGCAGCGGCAGATTGAATGCACATTCCTGGGCCTCTGTGGGCGCGCTGTGTGCACTGTAAGTGTGCTTTGCATAATGAATCGCACGGGCACACGCCTGATAGGCACCAATAAAAAGCTTATTTATTTCATTCAAAACTAAATAATTCTCATTCTTTTCAGTACATATGTACCTAATGAATTTATTTATGCCGCCTTTCTTATAACCTCCCCAGTCACTATACTTCGTTTGATACATAGCACGGGACACCCAGTATACAATAAGAGAGAAATTACGAAATATTGTCCGGAACCAGCGGAAAATTTGTATTTTGCGAGGAATGATTTGATGCTGAATTATAAATATACTATTGAGATGAACCGGTGCTTAAAATGGCGTTAGTCGTGTTTGGTGACCAGGTACTCCCCACTTTCCTCTACCTTCAGCCTCACAACAACATACCCCAATTGGAGACGCAATAGTCTCACGGTTGGGAGCAGTTGGGAACCTAGTGCCCTATTCACTTATTTATTTATTTATGCTAACAATTGGGAGAATGGAATGATCAGAGGAAGATCCGAAAGTACCTGACATAACAATGATCTGGTTACCCTAGTTGCCCGCTCCATTCATTCCCCGGCATGATTGATGAGGTTCACATGGCGACGCCTGAGGCCCTAGAATGGCTCGCAGACCTAGATTTCTCCCATCTGACCCCCACCATACGAAAGAAGAAGAAGAAGTTACTTAACAAAGCAAAAGCTATTGTAAGTAAAGCCAACGTTTGGAATCAGAATTGTGAGTAATTTTTAATAATTAACATATTACAATTTTTAATTAAGTAAAAAAAAAATGCCTGAACTAATGGCACCCCAATTTGGGGTATGTTGGCTTTTTGGATAAAAATAAGAACAATATAAATGAAGTACCTGGCTGTTCAGATGTAACAAAACAAAGTAACAAAAGTGACAACTAATATCGTTTTCACGTTTCAATTCTGAAAAGTGGTCTATTTCCCAAGGGTGATAAGGGTCATAAGGGTGAGAGTATCTACCACTTGTTATTTAAAGGTATTCCGTTTTATTTTGTAAGCAATTGTATTACTCTTATTTGGTCGGTGCAGATTTATTGAAGAAATTAATTTAACGTTCTGGAATAACCGAATCGTATTTAAATTGGCTCTGAGGAGACCGGCACCGCCAGCACCTTCGATTCCGCGCCGTTTGGCAAGAATTCAATTCCGACCAATTTATTGGCAATAATATTCCATTACTATACTATTCCCTGATGTAAAACTAACGTGGATTGAAACACATGAAATCAAAAATATAAATGGCTCGGCAAATAGCTTCGACCGACGCTTTCAGAAAAATCATTCATGTTTTTCAATATCATAATGTGTAGGGGACCCGTACACGGTTGCTCACACGCCACACGTCATAGTGTGTGTAGGGGACCCGTACACGGTTGCTCACTATGCTCACACGCCACACGTCATTTTCTAACCAATTTTTCATTCAAATTTGTTCTATTTATGAACGTGGGTAATTTTTCATAAAATATATGAATATATGTTCATAAACGGTAGTCGCCTTGGCGAATTTTCACATGTTAATGAGTATTTTGGTATTTTTTTTATTTTTATTGAAAACATTCTAGAATCGCGACATATTTTGAACTAAACTACTCGCTTATATGTATTCCATTCCGTTATCAAGTAGTACTACAGTATTTGAGTTGGTAGTTTTAAAACAGTCTATAATTCATGATATTGTGCACCTGAATTATTTTTGTTAATCGTTTAAAAGTTGTAAGTAACAGATAATAACGAAAAAAATATGACAGAATACAGTAAATCAACTACTCGAGCAATTAGTATCATCTATATACATTCACCATATTATTTAATTAATGCCATTACTCAAAATATGAATATATACATCCCATATTTTTAGGTTCTATACATTTTTCAAACGATCGCTCAAAACATTTTTTTGCAAGCTTGTCATAGTATGCCAAAAATCGCTCTGGTGGTTGATTTAGATCAAATCAAGAGATGGATTAATAGAGGAGGACCTGCCTATATTTGGGATGATGTATGAATGCGAATGATACATGGAGTGTATCTATACTATCCTATAGACATTCCATCCTCCCTTCCTACGAAGATGGCTAGTTCAATTATGATGGAATCGTTGTTTCAATAGGCAAAATCCCTGCTATGAAGTAGGTAATTGCATTGAAGGTACTATAGTTTATCTAATCTTTAGGGACGAAACACACCGAGCGTATATTGCACCGCGTATTGCAAAATACGCTGAAGTATGGTTGTAGCCGCTGAAAATACGCTGAATACATATTAAGTCGCTTAAAAAGGCCAGCCAGTGTGCATGAGTTATTACTTAGGCCCTATTCCGGCATAATACGCGTGGTGAGGGCGTGCAGGAGAATTTGTATGTGGCACGATGTATACGCGTAACGCAAAATGAGCTGCACAAGATACGCTTGGTGTGTCTCGGCCCTTAACCGTTAATAATTATTCTGCTCGACTAGAAATTTTTCTTCATATCAATCATTTGGAGAAAAATGTTGAGGGAGTTGGCCTTAGCCATTAATTCGGCATGCGATATTATTCAATTTTATTTTACGACCTTACTTATCTAGACCTTAGACCTTAGCAATATAATAATATATTGTAATTTACTGCAAAAAACATCTACATTCAACTTTAACGGAGGTAGATATCACAGACGCAAACGGCTTTGAAATAATCATAAATAATGACATATGTATTTTAGCTATGTATCGATCACCTTCTATAAAAAACATATTTCCCTTTCTGAGGTCCCTAGACAGTCAACTTATCAAAATGAAAAAACAAAAAAATATCTGCTTAATAGGAGATATGAATATAAACATTTTAGAAAATAAAAAACATCCACAAAGTGACGATTACTTAAACCTTTTGTTATTCCATGGACTCTTTAGCACCATAAATGAACCCACAAGAGTCAACTTTAAACAAAATAACCTATTACCCACGCAAACTTGTATTGACCACATTATGTTAAAAACAAAAAGATCATACAAATCCACAATCCATCACTCGACAATTACAGACCACTATACACTTATCCTGGAAATAAACACTACAAACAATTCACAAGAAATACACTCCAAAACCACAAAAACCCACAATACAACTGATATTTTAAAATTAAATGACATACTACTTAATAAAAAATGGGAAGAACTCGTAGAAAATAATAAAATTAATGAAGCATGGTCACTTTTTATAGAATGTATTCAAGACGAATTTAAAAAAAATACCATCACGTCCGAAAAAAGTTCTCCAACTAAACATAAACTTCTAAAACCGTGGATATCAAAAGGACTCATAACAAGTTTCAGTAAAAGAGACAAACTCCACAAACAATGCAAATCTAACCCATATGACATCTATCTCATAAATTTCTATAAACGATATCGAAACTTATGCACACGACTTGCACGTATATCGAAAGAAATATATTATAAAAATAAATTAGATAAATGCAACAAGGACCCCAAAAAAATTTGGCAAATCCTAAAAGAAATATCCCACACATCTTCAAAGAAAAGCGATTCCATAACCGAGATTAAAATAGATAACGAGATTATTAAGACATCAGAACAACCACTAAAAGTATGTAATTTTGTGAATAACTATTTCGCTAACGTCGGCAAGGTATTAGCAAACAGAATCACTACAAATGACGATATCCCAGAATTCTCAAACCACTATACACACACTAGTGTTTCTTCCTTTAAAATTCCATACATTACCCAAATACAAACACTAAAACTTATAAACGAACTAAAAAACACAAACTCTCAGGGTAGCGACAAAATATCACCGATAACACTAAAAATAATAAAGTCAGCACTTCTTATCCCACTTACTATACTTATAAATCGGTCCATTAAAGAAGGAGTGTTCCCAACTATTTTGAAAACGGGCAAAGTAATTCCAATCCACAAAAAAGGAAACAAGGAAGAAATTAATAATTACAGACCAATTACAATTCTAAACACGCTCTCAAAAATTCTCGAGAAACATATCAAAAACCACCTTTTAATTTTTCTTAACAAAAACAATATACTATCACCAAATCAATTTGGATTCAGGGAAAATATGAGTACCTCACATGCCATAGCCTCAGTAACAGACTTCCTCAAAACAAATATAGATCAGGGTAAAAAATGCCTTGGAATATTCCTAGACCTGGCAAAAGCGTTTGACACAATTCACCACCAAAACCTGTTCAATAAACTTAAATATTTCGGAATCACGGGAACAGAACTCAAATTAATTGAAAGCTACATGGAAAATCGCACCCAATATACCTCAATAGAAAACACATGTAGTGACAAGGAACAAGTATCCTACGGAGTACCACAAGGCAGCGTACTTGGCCCAATCCTATTTCTTATTTATATTAACGATCTTTGTCACCTCGAAATAGACGGGGAAATTATAAGCTTTGCTGATGACACTGTGTTACTTTTTAAGGCCACTGACTGGAACACACTAATCACAAAAGCTGAAGTTGGCCTAAATATTACAAAAAAATGGCTTGACTCTAACTTATTAACTTTAAATATAGATAAGACTAAATTCATAACCTTTAGCATAAACTCGAGAGGCCAACCCGCCAAAAACATCTACCTTAAAATACATTCCTGTCACTCAGCGAGCATCCCATGCAATTGTCCTCCAATCACACAAACCAAAAATATAAAATATCTTGGTATATACTTCGACCGATATTTAAAATGGGACAGACATATTGAATCGGTTAAAGGAAAGATAAATAAGTTGATTTACTTTTTCAAAAACGTGAGAAATATACTGAACATATTTGATATTAAGAATATATACCTCGCAATAGCACAATCTATAATGGAATACGGCATTATTGCCTGGGGCTATGCCAGTAAAAAATACATAGACTCACTATTTAAAGCTCAGAAAACCTTAATAAAAGTAATACTTAAAGTACCAATACTAACACCCACTTCAACCATATTTAAACAATTCCCAGTGTTGAAGATTCAAAAACTATATTCAAAACAAATACTTACTTTCCTTTACAAGAACCTAAACACATTTAAAACTTCACAAACTTCTCGCAATACCAGAACAAGACATGCACACCAACTACTAATACCAAAAACCAACACATCCTTTGGACAAAAACACTACAGATTCCAGGCTATAAAACTATTCAATTCACTTCCAACACAATATAAAACATCTAATCTTACAGAATACAAAAAACACATATGGAACTGGCTACAATCCTGTTAATATTTAATTTTTTATATTTCACTTTTTTGGAATAACTATGGAAAAACTACTGTTATAACTATGGAAAAATCGATTTTATATTTTAATTTTTAATGTTTCTCTGTGTAACCAACTCCACTGTATTGTTTTAGAATTATATAACTTTACAATTGAAAAAGTCCTCCACAACACAGGTGAACTCCTAGCGTGGAGGACAATATACTATACCATTGTTTAACAAATATATTAAAGCATAAATAAAAAAAAAAAAAAAAAAAAAAAAAAATAAGCCCAAACCAAAAGTGGGTTAATTTTGATCGATGTGAAAATTATGTATGGCGCAAAAAACATTAGAAAAGGTGCTATTTGGAATCGAATTCTAACTTTTGTAGGGGACTTATTTAATAATTCGCATGTCTTTCGCTTACTTTGTACTAGTACCTCAATCAAAAATTACTGCTAATTGTTGATTGAGGTACTAGTACATATTGAATCACTTGGCGGGTTGGAAATAAGCCGACATAGCTCAGTGGATACAGAGCACCTGACCGGACATCAGAAGGCACGGGTTCAATTCCCGTTGGCGGCATTTATTTTTACTCGGGAGATGTTTTCAATTTGTATTAGTATTTCGGATGACTAATTATTGCTTATAATTATATATTATGTGTATTTTCTAAAATATAATATTTCATTATAATATATCGAATCCCATTGAAAGTAAGACGATTGAAATATCGACATTGTGCCACAAATAAACATTCACTTTTTGAATCAGGGCTTCGAGGAAGTGTGGCTTCTTTTAAAACAAATGAATAAATACCTAATTTCGAAGGCCCAGTTAATAAATAGCTACGTAATTTAGAATACCCGACTAAATTAAAGTATAATTCGACAAAATTTGTGATTTGTTAATTGACTTGACTCTGAAGAGGAACAGAGATCCTGGAAACTTATGTTCACAATTAACTTACTTACCTTCATATTAACTTGTTAGATAGGCTAGATTTCTCTCTCTCTGGTTTCAATCCTGGGATTGGTTTGCAGCAATTTCATCTTCCATTCTTCCCTGTCTTGTGCGGCTCTTTTGACTTCTGCATATGATGAGCAGCGCACGTCCACCAGCAGGTCCTCCAGGTACTCTCGGCGTGGACGTCCCCTAGAGTTGGTCCCCTCGGTCATACCCTCCATTATGACATGCAAGAGGCCTTCTTGTCGTATAACATGGCCGATCCATCTTGCACGCCTTTCGGACAAGGTCCTGAGCAGATGCCTTCCTCCTTCGATTCTTTGGAGAACCTCCTCATTTGTAATATGGTCTCTCCAGGAAATTCCTAACAGTCTTCTATAAGACCACATCTCAAAAGCCTCTAGTCTCCGTTTATCTCTTTCGGATAGGCACCATGATTCGCAGCCGTACATCATGATACTCCATACATAGGTCTTGATGAGGAGTATTCTCAGTTTTAGGTCTATATTATTCGATTCTATTATTTTCGACCTTTTATTGAATGCAAGCCTAGCCTGATGTATACGGCTGTCGACTTCGCTCTTAGACCGACCGTCCCATGTTATTTTGCTCCCGAGGTAGACAAACTCCTTGGTGTTCTTTATTGGAACTCCTGCCATCTCTACTCTCATCTGATGTTGCGTTCGGCCTACAGTCAGCAGCTTTGTTTTGTCTTTATTTATCTTCATGTTGTAGTTGTTTTGAAGAATGTTTTGCATGGTTGTTAAGGCCTCTTGCAGTTCTTCTTCGCTTTCAGCAGCCAAAGCAATATCGTCAGCAAACCTTATCATATCCACCTTTTGCCCGAGTATCTTTACACCTTTTCTGTGACTCATTCTCTCTCTCAAGTCATCAATCGCACTCTGTATATAAACATTAAAAAGAACAGGTGACAGAGAGCATAGAGCATAGCTAGATTTAATAATACTTAAATTAAAACCAGATATGCAATGAACAACCTACCCTTTGTTCAAAGCGAACTCTTAGGACGGGTTGTTTCGGAGAATTGTTCAAATTTCAAAGTCAATTTTCGAATTCTGTGAAAGATTTTTTCAAGTTCTGTTATAATTTCAGTTTTGGAAAATTAGAATTAATCTATTATTAATTAATCTAAAATAATTTAATATATAACGTTGAAATTAACCCGTCCTTAGAAAATAAACGGCAAGTTACACAGTAACGTATAATTCAATGTAGACCATAAAAATTTAATAAAAAACAAATACATGTTTCCCAGGCACATAACAAAAGTTCTTTATTTGAACTTACATAGTAATTAGTTACCTCACGTTAAATTTAAAATGGCTTATTTCAACGTAAAGCAACTAAGTGATAAAACGCCTTGCAAGGACAGGTGTTACATTTTGTTTTATTCCTACTTATTTTACGGTATATAATCACCTCGATATTTTTTTACAATTTAAGAAGAAGTCATTTTTTTATCCAGCTTCTTGTCTGTTTATTTATGTCTGAAATTATTTCGTAATGACCTTAAAGAATTTTATACCAAACAACTGTACAATTGCTTTCGTTATTATTTCATCACGCAGTAAATAAAACCAACCAAACAAAGCAGTTTTTCGCCGAATTCTGAAGAATTAAATTATTGTATCGAATTAATTCCTCCTACTTTTTTTGCGTGCTTCAAACCGATTATCATTTTTATAACGCCAATAAATTATGTATGCGCAATTAGGCACACTGTACCTATGGTATTAAAACAGATAGAGATCGGAATAGGTTGATGTTAGCGTTTTATAATGGCCAAATCAACATCTATTATTTAATTTATTTAGCTTTTTTTAAATTATGATATCAAAAAAATGCCTTAATAGCTTGTCGCCAGGAGCGTTTTTAAACATTGAAATAAATGTAGGAAAGACCATAATACATAAGACAACATGATGTTGTATTTTATAAAATGAAATAACAAAATTAAAAGTGGCAGGAAATAAAAGTAACAAATTCTTCAATGAAGGCAATTTTTTAAATTGGTTTTCGAAACTTGTCGATAATTTTCATTGAATAGTGGTATAAACCTAAAAAATTATTTATATGCGTTAAATTACAAAAAGTTAAAATAAGTACTCGTATGGCATATTGTTACTGTGGGTAAAAAATATTTTAAAAAGACCGCAAAATATATTTTATATTCTATGTTGATAGTAATTTGAATGCATTATTATTTACTTGGAGAAAAAAATGTGCTGTACTAAAAGTATTTTAAAAACTATTAATCATGTAGGAAACTGAAACGAAAATTATATTACAGTCGTGAGGGAATCGATACAATTGCCGGCAAAAGGTTTCGCACGATCGATGTAAATAATTTCGTACCTATTCATTTTTTTTAAATTGTTTAAGATTTGTTCTTAAGGGTAGGCACCTGGACATATCATTGTATATTTATTAGAATAGATTTATTTGAAATTGGAGTTTGATTTGTTTGAGTTGCAGTTTGACTACTTTACTTTACTTTACTACTTGCATAGATTTATACTGTAATTAAAAGCAATTAAAAATTGATAAAATTGATGGTTTACATATATACATTTTGCCCAATGCGTTATGATGTCACTGCAGACAGTTGTGTAAAATGTAACATGATGTGTTATTGCTCTATTAACAGGAGCTATCTTGACTCTAGATCTGCAATTAACTTATTTGCGATTCAATAACTTATTATCACCGCTAATTGCGGAGGCTGAACATATTGCGATGTTTATTGCGATAGTTTCATACTTATTATGGCCTGTAAAACAAAGAACGGATAACAACGAACGAACTTGAAACTGATAAATGGTTTCTTCGTCAGGACAAACAAATCATTTAAAAAAAATTAAAATGTACGTTTATCCTGAGGAAGAAAACATTCTTTTTGAAACATATTATTTTGATTAAATGGTGGTGTAGCTATGCAAAGTTATTTATTTTAAATTATTTAATAGTTCATGATCATATTGATTAACAACTACAAAATGTTGTCCTTTATTGACACAATATTATCGGCATATCGGAAGTAGCTCAGCGTCATAATATTTTGTACATCAAATATTTTCTAATATATTGTAATTGTATCTGTCCGCTATAGAGACATCTGCAGAATATAATATATTGTAATTGTATCTGTCCGCTATAGAGACATCTGCAGAATATAATATATTGTAATTGTATCTGTCCGCTTTAGAGACATCTGCAGAATATAATATATTGTAATTGTATCTGTCCGCTATAGAGACATCTGCAGAATATAATATATTGTAATTGTATCTGTCCGCTATAGAGACATCTGCAGAATATAATATATTGTAATTGTATCTGTCCGCTATAGAGACATCTGCAGAATATAATATATTGTAATTGTATCTGTCCGCTATAGAGACATCTGCAGAATATAATATATTGTAATTGTATCTGTCCGCTATAGAGACATCTGCAGAATATAATATATTGTAATTGTATCTGTCCGCTATAGAGACATCTGCAGAATATAATATATTGTAGGTTTCGGAGAAATGTCAAGTAAAATCTGTTCTTATCAGGAATGCCTTTCCCTTGCCTTTACTTGTTACTTGTATGAAAAATAATTTGTATCATTAAAAATAATCATTATAAATTGAACTAAAACGAACATACTAAAATTGAACATTTTATGAGGTCAGTTATTGACCACCCTATTGCAATATTTAAATGAAAGCATTTGAAGAAAATCCCTGCAATGTTTGCCGCAATTAAATGTTTGCTCTGAAGCATCTGTTTTCAGGTCTTCCCCTTGAAGGGCATGACCACATTAAATGAGCTTTACGTTCCGAGATAATTGAGATGCATTCGCGGATTGTGAAATAACTTTTTAGGATGTGTCGCATTACCCACTACTAATTGCCAGCGGGTAATTTTCATTCGGTGGTTTAGCTAAATTAAGATTTTAAAAGTTACCTATTTCGAATCTATCATTCAAAATAATTATTTCAATTGTTGTTGTTTTTTATGTATACCCGACACTCGTCATGGATGTTGTGAAAATGATGATTATATTCATCCAGTTAGTGACTGAGTTGGCATAGCGTCTGGTTCCCACCCAGGCATCGTGGGTTCAATAGTTCCTCGGCTGTTCTCCATTACGAAACAAGCAACATGTTTCGCTTTCCGTGATGATATTAGTAGGTTTCCAAATACTCTCAGGTTATTCGTAACGCAGGAATGTTTCGCTTTCTTTAAATATATGCCTATATAATAATAATATTAATTATGCATGATGTTAATTTTGCTAAACCACGGCTAAACAAAGAAACAGACGAACCTTGTAATAACTTATTTTATCATGAATGGTTACAATTTACATATTATCATGACAAATGACTCTCAGTACAAATGTATAGTCTGTAGAGAAGAATAAATGTCAGCATTGAGATGTGAGGTCTGGTAGTATCATATCCCATCGTGTGTCTGCCGCTCGCGCAGTTGCATCACCGGCCGTGTGCAGTGTGCAGTGCAGGGCACTCGCGGCCGTGTGCAGTGCAGGGTGTGATGGCCGTGTGCAGTGCAGGGTGTGATGGCCGTGTGACAGGCAGCGTGTGATGGCCGGTACGAATACACGGTACCACAACCGCAAATAATGCACTAAAAGCTAATACGAATAACCAGTTCGCTGTAAACAGCATTTAACCGTTTTTGCATCGCCGCGTCGGATGCACAAAAACTGCACCTGAAAAATACTTCCGTGTAAAAAATAATACATACAAAATACATTTTGTTGCTCTTGTGCTTTCGTATTTTTTTTTTTTCATTTTTCTTATATATTGTGTTTTTGACAGCCATCTCTGAAATTAAAACGAAATTTTGTTTTTAACTTCTGCATCCAAAAATTAAAATGTTTATTTAGCTTAGCGGATAGGTAACCGTTTTCCCAGGAAAATCCCTTTTCTGTAAATATTATTCAAAATCCTACAAATTTGGTGCAATGTTTGGTTGAAGTTTTTCCATAACAATCTTCCCGTATTAGGTGGAGAATCTACTCAGTGTCACCCTACCTTATCTGAATAATCGAACACTTTACAACCATCTAATTTCTGTTCAATCTCGCATTTTCTACTATCTCGCGCTGCAGTGATATAATTCCACTAGGTCCGAGAAGTAGGAACCTAGTGGAATTAATAAAGGCACAAATGAAAAGAAAGACATTATATATTGTTGCATTATAGCTAGAGCGCGGTCGATACCGAAAATTCTCCTTCCCCATTTCCATTAAACAACCATCGCTCCCTAATGCATCGGTGTCGTGTTACTCGGTGCAACGGACAACACGAATTTAAACAAATTGTTGTTTTGTAAATTATACATGCCGCTGCAGTGAACGGTCAATACCTACCGCAAATTTACAATATTCGCAACCCTTAAAATGCAATCTTATTGAAAATGAAGCAAAGTAATGATAATGTTAGGCCCCTGCAAATAGTGGGTACGTCAATGGATGTGACAATTCGATTCAATGCTGAATACTAACTATCCATTATTCCATTATTACAAGATATTTACAACCAATATAGACCGGTCAGTAGCTGAGTTGGCATCGCGTTTGGGTTCTACCCAGGCGTAGTGTGTTCAATTCATTGACTGGCTAATTCCTCCATTACAAGACAAGCAACATTTTCCGCTTACTGTGGTGGTAGTAGGAGATTTTCAAATATTGTCAGGTTATTCGTAATCCGGAAATATGTAACTTTCAAAAAAAAAAACAAATGATATCTTTTCTGTATTATGTCACTGGTTTCGAACCCGCGATATTTGGATTTAAGAGCTAGGTTAGATTTAGGTGGTCGATAGATCGTTAGCCCGTGGGTAGGACGCTAGATTTAGGTGGTCGATAGCCCGTTAGCCCGTGGGTAGGACCTTAGATTTAGGTGTTCGATAGCTCATGGGTAGGACGCTAGATTTAGGTGGTCGATAGCTCGTTAGCCCGTGGGTAGGACCTTAGATTTAGGTGTTCGATAGCTCATGGGTAGGACGCTAGATTTAGGTGGTCGATAGCTCGTTAGCCCGTAGGCAGGACGTTAGATTTAGGTGTTCGATAGCTCATGGGTAGGACGCTAGTTTTAGGTGGTCGATAGCTCGTTAGCCCGTGGGTAGGACGTTAGATTTAGGTTTTCGATAGCTCATGGGTAGGACGCTAGATTTAGGTGGTCGATAGCCCGTTAGCCCGTGGGTAGGACCTTAGATTTAGGTGTTCGATAGCTCATGGGTAGGACGCTAGATTTAGGTGGTCGATAGCTCGTTAGCCCGTGGGTAGGACCTTAGATTTAGGTGTTCGATAGCTCATGGGTAGGACGCTAGATTTAGGTGGTCGATAGCTCGTTAGCCCGTAGGCAGGACGTTAGATTTAGGTGTTCGATAGCTCATGGGTAGGACGCTAGTTTTAGGTGGTCGATAGCTCGTTAGCCCGTGGGTAGGACGTTAGATTTAGGTTTTCGATAGCTCATGGGTAGGACGCTAGATTTAGGTGGTCGATAGCTCGTTAGCCCGTAGGTAGGACGTTAGATTTAAGTGTTCGATAGCTCATGGGTAGGACGCTAGATTTATGTGGTCGATAGCTCGTTAGCCAGTGGGTAGGACGTTAGATTTATGTGTTCAATAGCTCATGGGTAGGACGCTAGTTTTAGGTGGTCGATAGCCCGTGGATTACCCTACCTGATTTAGCTACTCCATTTTTTTGTCATGCTTAGTAAAATGGCTTACTTACGGGAATGATAAAAAATAAATAAGTTCACCTGCAATCGAAATTTCGCATTTTAGTTTTGAAATTAATGTAATTTTAATTTTAATTGAAACTTTCCAGTGGAAATTTGCAGGCTCTGCAAAATCGCACTTTTGAAAAAAGAGATTAAAATTGTTTCAATATATCATTATTGTACGAATTATTGAGATGCTATAACATTTTACATACATTATTGTTATTATCGGTGTCATTCGCATTCCATCCAATAATGTTTTCTAAAATCAACGGTTATGTACATATCGTGATTTATTTTTGGGGTATTATGCTTTGCTGCTTTTCCTCATTCTTTAGTCAGAAGTTTCGGACAGCGTTACATGACATCGAGGCAGATGTGATGATGATGATTGGCTGAAGGAATATGTGCAACACGGCATAAAACCCTAAAAATAAATCACGATAGTATAATACTTTTTGCTGTGAAAATCTCACAGCAGGATAGTCTTTTTTGGATGACAATTGGAAAACTTTTTGTTAAACAAAATATTTTACAATGTACTTCAATAATTGCTAATTTACTTTGTGATTGTGGTCAAATTAAATAGTGGTGTTTACAAAGTGATTTATTTAATTTAAATATGTTCTATTAGAATTTAACCTAAAACTGTACAATTACCTGCCTTTTGGGATAAAATGGGAAAACCGTAATAATTTTATAAATGTAGTGTCGAAATCATGTCACCGAATTTTAAAATAATATTGTATTTGTAAATCAAAGCCCATTATTCTGTCTTCGTGGCCTAGCATCAGTGAGTTTTTTGCACTCATTGCAAACAGGAATATAAAAGCGTTCCGGGTAAAAGAACGAAGATCAGTAGATGGTAGAGTTATGGGCTATGTATGTACATAGTATCTGTATGCAGCGCAGACGTAAGCCGCCGGTAAGCCGCCGGTAAGCCGCCGGTAGACCGCCGGTAAGCCGGCGTGTCGCTGTCGCTCGCCGCTCGTACGAGGTAAAAAGGTTTATTTTCTGTTATCTGCTTGCAATTTTTGCAAAAAAAATACATTCACGCCACTGGTAGATCGGCACTGACGGGTTGTAAAGCGAGCCTGTATTTCTTTGTGCTGTTCCTGTGATTCGGGCTGCAGTATGTCCACAAATACCCAGGGGTGGGTTAAACAGTAGCTTCGCGTCACTTCAACCCTCCTGGCCTCCGGCATATTGACCGTTATATTCTTAATGATGCTGTCAGAAAGTCGGAGAATTTGTGTATATTTCTGTTCCTCAGTAAAATCCAAATAAATGGCATATTTCTGAACGTATCTGAAAAGTAAAAACTGTTTTAGAAATGTGATAAAATACGCTAACAATTTTTACTAATGTAGGGGAAAGTGGTCACCATTCGTACGCGGGGCACATTCGTACAGTTAGTATAACAGAAAAACTAAACGGCACACAAACACGCCTTTGCTTGTGTACATAGACATACCGGCCGCCATGTTGCTAGCGGAGTGTCGCGTCAGTCGCACTACGGTGTATCAGCTGACAAGGCGTAATGTGTTTTTGCGCGCCTCCAGTACATTTTTTACCTAAGTTTAGTTCGTAATTGTAAGTAGGATTGTTATGTTTTTGACAAAATGGTGATGATTGATTAATGTTAACATTGTTTATTTTGAGCTTTAATTGTTAAATTTCTCAAACTAAATTAGAATTTGTATAAAGTTGTATTTTAATTTTGTGCAAAGGCATGGGGTGCATTCGGACACCCAGAAAGGGGGCACATTCGTACGCGTACGAATGCTCCCCTTTACATTTTATTAACCACCAGTATATCGAAATTCAATTTTTATGAAATAAAATATAGTATTACCTTTTAAAATTATTGTGCAGACAGCACAATAACATATTTTTCCTCTTATGACGTATTTTACTTCTAACAAAATGAAATATTTTTATTAAGTCAACTTTATAATTAATATTTTATTGCAGAATTATGGTGCGAAAATATAAAAAAGGGTACGCGTACTCAATAAGTGGATGAAGAGTCCATGAATTTAGCAATTAAGGATGTAATACAAGGACGGTTGTCGTATAGGAAAGCCGCGTTAAACAAAACTTCCATATTTCGAACCTCTTACTGCAAAAAATATTACAAGTGTATTTGAAAAGCAAGGTATATAGCCGTTCAATGAAATGGCCTTCAGCAATGAAGATTTCGCTCCCATTGACGTGTACGCTTCAAATAATTCGGTAAATGTGTCACATAATCTGGAAACAATAACTGTCGCTCTAGAACTACAACCTTCCACCAGCGTGTCATCGACTGATATGAATGAGTCAGATATTCGTGCCATCTTCAGCCTTCTTTGCTCCAAAATCCTCAAGACATTGTTACCGGAACTGGCGAACCTTCCACCTCTGCGGCTGAGGCACAATCTGAACCGAGTTCTTATCTCCCCATAACACCAGAAGTGATAAGATCTTATCCTACAGCCGTTAGAAATAGAAAAACCAATAAAGGAAGAAAAGCAGGTAAATCCCGTATATATACAGACACACCATAAAAAACTGAACTAAAAGAGAGACATAGACGGAAAGAATTGAAAAATAGAACAGTAAAGGAAAGCCAGAGCCAAAGCAGTGAAACGTAGTTTGACGGAACTACTAAATCCAAGACAAAAGAAAATAGAAAGCGATGAAGATTCAGAGAAATCTGAAGGATCACAATTTAGCTTGCGGGTGAGTTCAACATCTCCAGTTGATTTAGAAATGGACGAAGAGACTGATGATCGTGGTATCAATAATAATTTAAATGTAACACCAGCGAAAATCAAAGATAATTGTAATGTTTTGGTAAAGTTTAAAAAAAAGACCTCTGTTGTTTATTACGTCGAAAAAGTTCTGTCATTATTCGGGTACAGAGATGAAAATATCTTATCTTCGGAAGCAACCGGGATAATCATGGTCATTTGTTTTCCCTGATATAGAAGACATACCTTCTGTATATCAGCGATGTCGGCATGATCCTCCCTGATCCTCAACCACGAACGGGCTGATTTATTTCATTTAGACTGATTGTAAAGCTTAGAATTATCAATAAGTAAACTACTGTAAAAATAACAGAAATACTTGCAGAACTTAATAATTATTATAACATTATTAAATTTGATTTATTATAAATTTATTTAAAAAAAAAAAAAAATAAAATAAAGTAAACTAAAGATGAACGAGTTTATTTTTTGTTATTTTTCTAAAGAAAGATTTATCGTCTATGAGTCAAGTCACTTATTATTAAATTAGTTCCTTGATAAATAAATATTTCTATAATAATTAATAAAAATTTAACGACTTTAATTGGCTTTTTAATTACCCTGTATGAATCTACCCCATGGCGTACGATAGTACCCCACCTACTGTACAAATGTACCCCGTACGTGGGGTACGTTCGTACAAATATCTTATCGTAGAAAAATGGCTATAACCCTTTAACCTTTTGACATAATAGTTTCGGACTTTTTTGTAACAAACTATAATATATTTGTTACACTTGGGTACATAAATTAGATAAATTCGACAATTAATCACAAAGTAAAAAAATAAAATCTAAAAAGTGTACGAAGGGTGACCACTTTCCCCTACTTTTGAATATTAAATTATGAAATCCAAGAAAAGTTTTAAACACTGAACTAAGATTACTGATACAAAAAAAAACAAAAAAAAAATATTACACAAAAGTATTATAAACATTATTGCGACCTCTGTGGTTGTGGTCTGAATTGTGGTCGGAACTTTGGTTTCATAGACGTGTACATTTTTATTCTATGGTGGACTACGATACATGAATTTAAAGTTTGCTGTTTTTTTTTATAAGGCCGTTCAGTTCATATTTCTAACTATGACGGTAAGGGAGATTTCTTTGAGTGCTGTGCTGTTCCGAAAAGCTGGTTTTCATTGTTTTAATAAATAAGCGCGAATAAATCGTAATCTACCACCACTTCCATGTATTATACTCCCTGTGCTACGATTTCTTTGTTGTAATAAATAAGCGCGAATAAATCGTAATCTACCACCACTTCCATGAATTATACTCCCTGTGAAACGATTTCATTGTTGTAATAAACAAGCGTGAATAAATCATAATCTTCCACCAATTCCATGTATTATACTCCCTGTGCAACGATTTCATTGTTGTAGTAAATAAGCGCGAATAAATCATAATCTACCACCCTTTCCATGTATTATACTCCCTGTGCAATGATTTCATTGGTGTAGTAAATAAGCGCGAATAAATCATAATCTACCACCCTTTCCATGTATTATACTCCCTGTGCAATGATTTCATTGTTGTAGTAAATAAGCGCGAATAAATCATAATCTACCACCCTTTCCATGTATTATACTCCCTGTGCAATGATTTCATTGTTGTAGTAAATAATCGCGAATAAATCATAATCTACCACCCTTTCCATGTATTCTCCCTGTGCAATGATTTTTGAATTCTAAGAAAACAAGATTTCTTAGTTTAATTAAAATTTATTTTCATAAACTATATTACACTAGGAGTGAAAGAATTATCGAGATCTTTAACACCTAGGACGGGTTGTGAATTTGAACAATTTATCAAATTTCAATGTTGATTTTCAAGTTCTGTAAGGCTTTAATCAAGTTCTTTTATTATTTCATTAGTGGCCAGTTTTTTCACAAAACTTAAATTATGAAAGATGTTGAACAGAACATGAAAATAAACTTCGAACTTTGATGAATTGTTCAAATTCCGACCTTAACCCATCCTTAATTTATAACACGAATGGTCAAAATTATTTTACAAGCAATAATTATTTTACGCCAACTGGCGTCATGTATCTTTTATCAGGAGATTTTTCAATGTGGATGAGTGTTTCAGGCGGATAATTATTGTTTGTAAAATAATTGTTACCCTTTGTGCTATGCATAAAAAATCTTGTCTTAAACATTAGTTTACAAAAAAATAATATAACACGAATCACCGTGTTATTTCACAAGCGTTTAATATAATTATTTACCATTACTTATAGAGTAAATGTGACACCGTTTTTCATTATTTATTGCCTAAAAGCTGGAATGTGATGACAAATGAATAATGATATCATTTCCTCTACCTACTTACTTAGCTACAGGTGCCGTACAACTACACGACTTCCACCGCACTATCACTACACTACACTGCCCGGAGCCCAAATGTTATCAATCATCATCGTCACCAATTTGGGCATGCTGATTCTTTGTATGATGCACCAGTGCAATAAATACGTACATATTTGTCAATAATTATAGCCATACCTCACCGCCATGCTCAAATTATTCACCTATTTTTTATGAATAACAAGGCACAACAACTGTCTAATAAATAAAGATTATCTTGTCAGAGAGAAGACCTCCCTACAAACGTTCATAAAACTGCCTGGGATGTAATATGAAAACGAAAGGGAAAATATAATATGACGCAAAAATCTCTTGTTCCGATTAAGAACTCTGTGTTTTATCTGTAAATTGTGGATATTTTGAGTTTATTTTACAAAAATCTTATTTTCGCTTTGTTTTATGGATGATTTTAACGTTGATACTGTTAATCCATGTGAGATAAAATAAGCTAATCCGTCAGGTCCGTGTCCGTGGATGAGGAGTGATTTAGTCGTATTGTCGTTCACGTGGTGTATACAATTTCACTTCGATACGAAATATACTTCGTTGCTCCATTTGGTGGAGATTTATGTACGCGGGTAGCCTGCAGCCTGCAGCGGGCAGCGGGCGAAATGTGTTGTCGAATGTTCTTTACTGCAGCTGTGCTTTATTTAGCATTATTTCTTTTATTTAGCATTCCCTGACCGCTGAAACATGGAAACTATGATAATATGCAATATTTATCTGAGTCTTTAATACCGGATACTTCTCAAGATTCTGGGGCACGCCAGTCGTTCCATCAATATTATTAGATTCAAAATTATTTATTTAAACTCTTTGCTTCCTTTCTTTTAAGTAAGAATTAAAGAAGGATAATAATAGTTTTCTTTTACCGATGGCATGTAGTTTGGCCATAAGGATTGAGTGGTTAAATTTATAAAAGGCTTTATAAAAGTCAGTGTAAAGAACATCTACCTGAGAGTTGTCTTCGAGAGCTTTGACAGTGGCATTAGTAGAGGAAAGTAAATTAGTTGTGGTAGATTTAGTAGATTTAAATCCATGCTGTTCCTCAATCAAAACAGTTTTGAAAGCAGAAGTGATTTTCTTTGTAACGATAGACTCTAAAATAAGAATAAAATATGATATATAATCGATATCGGTCTGTTGTTTCCAACGTCTGAATTGTTTCCTGATGTGTAAATAGGCCTGAAATAGTAAATTTTCCAAGAATCAGGATGATTTTGATTATCCGCCCTATACCAATTATAACGCTTAACAGGGACTTTACTGTACCCGCTTATCCCTTTCACGGAAGCGGAAAAAGAAAAGTAATACAAAATATCTTCCGGGGACATTACCAAGATTATCTCCGCCATCCATCACCCCTGAAACTGTGAGCCAGGCCCGAGCAGTGAGCAGCGAGCACTGAGCAAGGTGTTTGTCTCCATCATGGAGAACAGATGGACAAATAAATATCATACCATTCAAAATTGTCAAAAATGCTATAAGCGAAATGCCAAGCAAATATTTCAACTGGCGCAGCGCGTGGCGGCTCTATTCTTGCGACTCTTGTTCCGTAGCGCGAAGTTTTCCAAAACGGTTTTGTAAAAGTTTAATGTTCATTTTAGATATTAAACAATAAGAAACTTCAATGTAAAACATTATGCCAAGGGGGTTTTACATTGGGTACATATGGTTACAATATATTACTAAACGGTAGTGAAGGATGGTAAACTAAGTCTTCCAGATCAACAGAATAAACAGTGGCAGAATCTCATTTTCGCCCTGGTGGAAAACTACCTGTCCGAATCGAAATGTTGATCGAAATAGCTTCAGCATGCTTAATGTCAGATCTGAATAGCCATATACTTCCCCTTCTTCAACCCCATCTCCTTCCCCTCCCCACTCCCTCCAATCTCACACTGGAATTTTCCTACTGGTTCCTGACAGTTGGGAATATTTTAAACTTAGTTAGTTAGGAAAAGTTTTAAAAAACCGACATAACCACACAATGATGCTGGGCATATCATCAAACTATGCATTGGCGTTAACTAACTAACTAACCACTACGCCGTTTCACCGCAGTGGTAGGCAGAGAGAATGGGTCGCCAAACAACTTAGTTTTGGAGCACATTCCTAGCTTCACTCACCGTTTACTCACTCATTCTTGTTAGACATCTCCCGACTCAAGTATTTGTTGATTTACTAGATCGTGTCCTGTCTTCCTCGGGCACACTCCACTTCTTCTACCATTGGGGCGTAATGGCACTCAAAAGCGTTATGATATTCACGAAGATTATTATCAATCCGTCCGCTTCTCCATTTTATCGGGTCTGCTCATTTATAATTCGGTCGTGTATATAGTTTTTACTATTATATATTAAGATCTTTACGATAGCTTATAGATAGATATCTGTACCAACTCGATAAAGATGAAATTATCAGGTGAATGCATTACAATCGCATTAATTGCCGCAGTTTATAGGCGCCAATGAACGCGAGCCTCCACGCGGATAAGGTAATGCAATAACTCATGGGAATCAGGGAAGCTCGTGGCTCTAACGAAGTTGGATGCGATGGAACAACATGTTACCACCCAAGTTGGGGCGGAACGGAGGGGTTGGGGGGCTTGCAATGCGCCCACTAGTAACTATTTAACTGCCTTATCCCTTTCAATACCGATGCATTATCTTAGTAAAAATGTAAACAAACTTTTTCGATATGAATATATTTTTTATTTCACTACGTGGGGATAAAATCATAAAATAGATGCTTAGCATTAGTCAGCATTTCAGACGCACTTATAGATCGGTAAATTCCTTTAGCCCTCAATCAAGAGGTGGCGGTTCGAATCGCGCGAGGAAAAAAAATGTTTTTTATGGATTTTAATGATATATGGAATGAACATGAAATTTTAACGTTTTTTGCACCCTGATTCAGTAAAATATACTGAGTGAAATAAAGTTTAGAGGGATTACACTTTTTTCTGAATTTTTAAAACATGATTATCAAATTTAAAACATGATTATCAAATTTAAAATTTGTCTCTCAAATATTTTCAACGTACAAAAACATTATTATTTTTCTTTATTTAAACATAATCGAATACTCCACTGTCCAACTTAAATATTCATTCAGGGCAATAAGCCAAAATATAACGATTATTCCCAATTTGCATAAAAATTTTGGACAGAGAAATATTCAATTTCATGGTGCGAAACTATACTTTTTGGGCTGCCTGCCCTATTAAAACAAACTAAAAATAACAAAATTTAATATATAAAACTAAAGTAAAAACATGGGAACAGAGTAATAGAGTGAATGCAAACGCGCCCTTGAGGTGTTTTTGCACAAAAACGGCGCTATACAAGTCACCCAAGTATTATTATTATTATTATTGTGAATAATAATATTTGACTAATTTATATAGCGCCGTTTTCGCGAGAAATCACCTAAAAGGCGCTGTACAATATAAAAACTACAAACTCATTACAGAAATATTAAAACACTGTAGGGCGCCTGAGTACAGGAAACCCTGGTGAAAACGTGACAATATTCTTGTAATATTATTCTCTAAACTTACATCATGTACGAGCTTTGCAATAAAAACTCATTAAAATATATTTTTTAAATACACAATACATTTAGCCATTTGACAGATATGAAAAACTCCAACCTTTCCCTTCCTCACAACTTTCCCCTTCCCATCAGTCTTACAATATTACCAAAACGACTGATTTGGTAATATTGCAACGTCAGTTGGGACTCTTGTGCGGTATTAAACATAGAGGCGGTATTAAAGCACACGGGTGACAAATACAAACTTGACCATATATTATTTTCCAGTGTAAATTTAATTTATCGCGTACCTTTAGAAAAGTGTTTTTGTAAAGGGTTAACGTATAGCAGTTACCAGTGTACCCACCTCGGTTAAAAGTAATTTACGCGAATCTATCATTACAATAATAACTGCCACTGGCTTACTGTTTACTTTTTGTCAAACCGTTTTTAATTGTTGGTTATTATCCTGACTACCAGGACCGTTTTCATAATATTGTTTGTTTAACCAGACAAGATGACGGATTTCACTGCTGGAAATGAAAAGACCAAAGCGTAAATAATTTATTTTTTCTTTTGATCAATATTTTAAGAAAGGGCAAAATTTGTTAAAAAATTTAAATTTAAAGGTCCCACGTTTTTTTTGATGAACCAGCATTCACATCACATCAATGTCACATTTTTTAATAATTTCTGATATGTTAACGCACTAATAACATAAATTATAGTTGTATTAATATTTAATGAAATAAAATACTTTTTTGTTTTAAAACCACGATATTTATTAATTTAAGAACCGACCGGTTTCGCTTTACCATCATCAGGGTACAAATTAATACTACGGGTATTAATTTGTACCCTGATGATGCTTAAGTAAAGCGAAACCGGTCGGTTCTTAAATTAATAAATATCGTGGTTTTAAAACAAAAAAGTATTTTATTTTATTAAATATGTCAAACCACAAAGTGATTGCTTTCTACAATAATATGTATTAATATTTGCTATAATGACGATGAATTATAAAAATCTTTTCTTTTCGCAGTCAAAATATACATTTACGATATTTGACGGCCGGCATAGTCCAGTGGTAACGCATTGGACTGCCATTCCGAAGGTCGCGGGTTCGAACCCGGCGTGCGCAAATAAATTTTATTTCATTAATTTGTGTTATTTCACAATTAATTAATTAAAGTAATATATAGTATATTTGCGGCACGTTCCAGAGTGGAAGATACTACCAGTATCGCCCTGGTGTAAGACCACCATTCAGAATTGAAACGTTGCTCCAAATGGCTTTAGCCGTGTTTAGTGACTAGATCTGAATAGCCAGGTACTTCCCCACCTTCCTCTTTCCCTTCCCCACTTACCTTCAGCCTCACAACATCCCCCAATCGGGGATGCCATAGTCTCACTGGCTCCAGACGGGAGCAGTTGGGACTCTTGTGAGGTATTCACTATAAAAAAAAAAATTAAAAAAACCATCTTACACACAGTGTATGAAAGCTCCGTTCTGGTAGTTGGTATGCAGTACCTATTCACGAGTACGTGGTTATGGCAATCAGCAATCAAGAGTTCAAGAATAAATTCAAAGTCACATTTCTCCTGGTATCAACGGTGGCATCTCCTCGAAAGCGTAATTATAATCCTGCGCGCGTCGAGTCCCGATTCCATACAAAGGCTCGCTGCGGGGTACCACAGGGATCTGTTATAGCGCTTTATACCCTCACACAGAGAAAGCACAGATTTACATGATTTATTCACAGATTATCATGACCGTGAAATGTTATGATGATGGAAATATTAGAGGTGTTTACGCCTTCGTATTTAAAAAGGAAGCAGCACAGCGACCAGTTATCAAAACCTTTCAACCAACACGGGCTCTTCTTTATCTGTTCTAAGTCATTTTTATCAATCTCAGCCTTTTCCTTGCGTCCAGCTTTGAAATTGATCATGAACCTCGAGTCCCCAGCTTTCCAATGCTTGGTTGTTGGCACACCTCCGAAGCCGGCAGCTATCACACCTAATTATTTGTGGATTGTCAATACGGATTACGGCGGAACCGTTCGTGCGGTGATCTTCTCGCGTACGTGACGCATGTCTCACGCGTTTGAGACCCAAACGGTTGCGCTTGAAATTTCCAAGGCCTTTGACTGGGTTTGGCACCAATGACTTGTCAACAAACTGCCTTCTTACGGACTTCCCGCATCCTTGTATGCGTGGATTGCCGAATGTTTGAGGGAAAGGTCGATTCAGACGGTTGCTGATGGTTTCATCTCTTCCTCGCATTCAACAAATGACGGCGTTCCACAGGGATCGGTTCTGTCCTAGGACTTTGTTTTTGTTGCACATCAATGACCTCTTGCCATCAAATAAATATTGAATGGCAGACTGGACGCCATTGATTTAACAAGCGTTATTTCGTTGCGAGTACCTACACGGGACACTCGACTGAATGCCCTGTATTCCAAAATCTGCTAACAATTATTTCGTTAACTCGCCTATTCAAAGATTACACAGACTTGGTAGTAAGTATAGTTCAATCGATGTTTACCTCTTCCAATCAGTGTCAAAACTTAAACTCAATTTAATGGAATGTTTACATTGATGTAAATGTTTTTCAGTTAGACCTTTTGTCGATTCTTATCCTAATCTTGCGTAAAAAAGATTGTTAATTAAAGCTACATCGTTTATAGGCTAATGTGAACAACAATTTTGTCCTTTTTATTCAATTGATTTGGAGGATATTAGCAGATCATCTATTTTTATTTCACTTACTTAAATTCCATGTTACCTACGTTTCGTAAACTCTTATGTTTCATGTAACCTATATTTTGCTAGTATTTTATGTAATCTGTATATTCTAATATATTATCTAAACTCTTTATTTTTATTGCATATGAAAAAAAAGATTGCATTGTATTTAAAAGACCTATGGGCGTTTAAATGAAATAAATAAATAAAATATTTGTGCCCTAATACATTGATACGCGGATGACATTACACTCCATGATAGCTTTTTCTTTGACAGGCCCACAAAGGATATACTAACTCTAACAGTTCGGAGCGCTTTGAACCAGAGAATGGACGGTTACCTCGAGAAGGTTTCATCTTGAGATAAGAATAACCTGGTCGAATTTAATGTTTCAAAGACCCAATCACGTCTGATAATATCTAAAAGGGGTCAAATGATAATCTCTTCACCTCCGACGGAAGCAATCTTCCTAACATGCCTTCCATTGATATGCTTGGTGAAACTCTAAGCGACAAGCCCAGGCACTGAGGCCCCATCGAAGCCAGAGTCAAGTTAGTCTCTCAGAAGCTGGGCGAACTGTACAGGGCCCGCAGATACTTTACTAGTAAACAACTGACCCAGTACAAATCGCAAGTGCTTTCTACTGTTGAATTTGGTCTGCATCCCCAAAATACCCAAAAAAACCCTTGACTCTGTTCAGAAACGAACGGTCCGTTCGATGGATTCCCCTTTCTTCACAAGCGGATTTCAATATTCAGATCACCGGACCAGATCCACCGGCATTATAATGGCAGATGCTCTGAGGAACTAGCGTCATTGATCCTCTCGGCACCAATGCATATCGTATGCACTGCGCTCAACATATGAACACGGTTGAAATTTGTCACATGAGAACGGTTTGCTTCTACGACTCATTCTTGAGTTCAAAATCTCGGCTGTGGAAAGATTTTCCGGCCTCTATGTTTCCTTCCTCCTACAACATGGGTAGCTTTAAGACATATGTTCATTCCTTCCTCTTATAAAAAAGACCCTCTACACAGCATCCCCAGAGATGACATAGGCATAGGAGATGTGTGGAGGTAATGTAAAAAAAATAAATTATTCCATGTATTTAAAAATATGAAAAACATTCGTTTTTGTTTAGCTGAGAATTGAACCTTCCTCACTAGGAACTGGTTGTTAAACGCTGTGAACTTTTAAAATGTCTTTAAAAACCTTTTTTTGACTGAGGATTGAACCTTCATCCCCAGGGACTGGAGTCATCCGCACTAGCAACTCAGCTGAATCCCAATTGGGAAGGACTGATATCTATTTACGTACACGTCCGCGTGTATGTGCGTGATTGCCACCAAACGATTAGTGTATTGTCATCGACAATATCTGCCGTTGATGACGGGAAGTGAGTTAATTTCTACTTTTAAAATTTGCATTCATTCATTCGCGAAAACAAATTGAAATTCAAATAGATGTGAAATTAAACAATAATGACTTTGTATATAAGTACGAATTTATTTGATTTATTACGATCGACAAATTTCGCGTAACACAAGCATCATTAGGGTACAGAATTAAACCAATAAAAATACGTAATGTGCGCTTATATATGGCTTAATATGTTGTGTAAGACAAAATATAACAGAATAAAGGAACAAAAACAGAGGGATCTGCAGTGAACTATTGTTTTATTTCATTAGTATGTCAACCCACGAAGTGACTGATTTCTACCAAAATATCAGACAGATGTATTTCAAAACAAGAATGAAATAATATTTGTGACTAATGACGCGGAATCAACCAGTTTAAGCCGTGCCAACCAAAGAGGGTTCGTTTAACGCGATGATTTTTAATTCATTTATAGGACGATATAAATTCTACCTTCTTACAATTATATAAAATAAAATTTATGTATTTAGAACCAGCGTTTGTTGATCTATATGAATATATTTTTAAAAACCATGATAATTTTCACCGGAGATCCTAATTAAATTGTTTTAAACGATCATTGCAACAGTTTCTCTTAGTTTTTACTTCATTGCCCGTATCATGAAATAAGAGATATCTTCAGAGCCTAATAACGTAAGTTTGTCTTCCCTACGGGCGGCGCCATGATCGCTTCTCATACAGTTCAATTAGACATTACGAAAGATTTCTTTCAGATCATGGTTTATTCCGTGTATCTACATAATATGACAAAGTCCTAGTTGATTGTTGGGTAGTTTGCAGAGAATGCACAATAAAGACATTCTTCAGAAGATCTTAGTAAGCTTCTAAGTAAACACTCATCTCCCGTAACAGGATTACACGGAGATGAAGATGTACCACAATCTCGAGGATGGATGCAGAGTTATAAGTAGTTGCAGCTTTCAGCCGCTCTGAAGATCAGATGGTAATCATTGTGATGCACTCAAAGGAAGGTTCTTACTATAAGTACTTTTGAATGTATCTAGCATGTGTACAGGGGTGAATCAATTCATTGGAAAATAATTTTAAAAGCCGGTCGTGTCGTACATTTTTAAAATTAAAAAAAAAACAAATGTAAATCAAAAACATAGTCCGTCCATTAATGAACTTTTGAAATGATACTTTTCAGCTATGCATTGAAAATATTTTCCTAAAACATATTATTGTTTGCACCGTGGAAGGACAAGGATGACAGCGTTTTTTTAAAGAATTTAAGATTGCTTAAATGTACGAATATGTTTATACGAGCAAATAGTGAACTCGAGTTTGCATAGCAAGTGTCATTGCTGAATCGCATTTAACATGCAGCACTCTGAGTAATTCCCTGTTTTCAAGAAAACACCGTGACTTCTACCCTGTACTTAATAAAGATTATAATCGAAACAGATTCCTATGCAATTATGTGGTATAAAGGACAACAGAGATTACCTTTAGCAGAACTTAATTTGCCTCGGATACTTAGTTACGGAATAATATATAATTAAGTAGATGGGTCTAGTTTGTGATGGAACTTAGGAATAATATTATAAAGTAAAACGTCCAGCTAATAGTTCACTTATCGCTATATAATACGTGCTTGATTCCTGATGGAACAGACTTAAGACTACAGACTCAACATTAGAGAGATGCGCGTCTATTCGAATATTCAATCATTTAATTTGTTTAATGTGAATACCGGAAAAGGGTTCCAGCTGCTCCCAACCGTCTAGAACCAGTGAGAATATGGCAACCCCGATTCGGGGTTTTTTGTGAGGCGAGGGTATAGTATAGGCAGGCTTTGGGGAAAAGGAAGGTGGGGAAATACCTGGTCAATTTTGAATGGTGGTTTTCACCAGGGCAATACCGAGAGTACTACATCACAATTCCTTAAATAAAGATTCCTTAGAGAACGATTAAATCAAACCCAAAACACGTCTTCACATTACTGGGTGGAATCAACAAGTTAAGGAAATACTACAAAAATTCCAGATTAGCGTTGATGGAGTGGATTAAAAAGAGGAGAACATTATAGTCCAAGCGATGACCGTAAAAATCCCATCCCATAGGCCACATGAACCAAATTAATACTGGGCTTTAACCCCAAATAAGATTAGTTAAAAAAATGCATTCATCCAGATTTCGGCCCGGGAGGAGTCCTGGAAAGCGACGTCTTCCGGTGTCATTTTTGAGATGAAAATATCCGACGTGCCACATTACCAAAACTAACGGCAAAAGTTGATTGCAAATTTGTTATGAAAAAAAAATCCTTCCGTCAACTTTTGTGTGGGGAGAAGTACCTAACAAATGACATTGTAGGTATCCTCCAGATGCGGCAAAATATTTCATCGGCTGATGCTCCTTACGCGGGTAATTCAAAAATGTTGCTTGAAGAAAGGTATTTTTCGCTCGAATAATCGCGTAGACCACAAGGTTCTCCTCGGCCGAATTTCGGCCGATCGACATATTGGTAAACAGGGAATTTTTATCTAAATTCTGACATCGATTTCATTCGTGTGGCCGATGAGATATTTTGCCGCATCTGGAGGATATCTACAATGTCATTTGTTAGGTACTTTTCCCCACACAAAAGCTGGCCGAACGATTTTTTTTTCATAAAAAATTTGCAATCAACTTTTGCCGTTAGTTTTGGTAATGTGGCACGTCGGATATTTTCATCCCAAAAATGACAACGGAAGTCGTCGCTTTCCAGGACTCCTCCCGGGCCGAAATCTGGATGAATGCGTTTTTTTAACTAATCTTATTTGGGGTTAAAGCCCAGTACTAATTTGGTTCATGTGGCCTATGGGATGGGATTTTTACGGTCATCGCTTGGACTATTACGTGGTCCCATTACGGATGGAGGAAAACGAAAAAGGAAGGAAAAATAGCTCTTAAACACTGCCAAAGCTCTACCGAACAAACAAAGATGGATGATATCATAAAATCGCCTGACACAATGCAGTTCCCCCAATTTTGGAAGAAAGGCAATAACCTATCAAACCAAAAACTTGAATCGCCAGCCAAATTGATGGGTCCAAAAACACGGAGGAAATTGCCAAAAATTTCAGAAGAACCTTTGCAGATATTTCCGGAAATAAAGTACCGACTGTCGCTGATATTATAGAATATGATAGACAAAACGTTTTCTTCACTGAAAGTAATATAATAAGACCATTACAGCTACTAAGGCCGGTAAACCTCCGGGACATGATGGTCTAAGTATTGAACATATTCAACGCAATCCTTAAACATAACCATCTACCGGGTACAATGACAAAAAAAATTATATCTCCAATCCTGAAATCGGGACAGTCCGACACTACCAATTCCAGCGAATACCGCCCAATATCCTTAGCAACTATAACTGCAAGGTTATTTGAAAGGGTAATTCTAAATTAAATACCAAATAACTTAATGTCTAAAGATAACCAGATGGGCTTTAAATGTTGACTATCCACTAATATGGCAATATACAATGAAAATCAAATAATAGAATTCTACAAGAAACGAAAACTACCATATACGGGTGTTTCTCAGATCTAAGTAAAACATTGACAGGGTCTGTCATAAAACATGATGGAAGAAATTGAATGCTAGGAATATAGCTACCATATATGTATAAACGTAGTATCCCGATGGCACTTCCAGTAGGAAAATTTTGTACGGTGGGCAAGTACATCCTCCCAGCAGATATACTTGCGGTCACGAGTATTGCAAGTAGGGTGTATTTCCCCCATCCTGTTTATAGTATACATGGACAAGTTGTCAAGTCGTCTGGAAATCGGAGCGGGAAATCGTTATTAACAATGTATGCATAAACCACATAAACTACGCGGACAACATGATCCTCCTAGCTCCATCGATAAAGAAATTGAGATTACTGCTAAATATTTGTGAAGAATATAGAAAACAGCACAATTTGATGTACAACCTAAATAAATAAACTGTGTGAATTGTCATCCTTCGGTCCAAAAATAACAAAATGGTTATTAGATCTAGGCAGGACTAATTCCGAAATATTACTAAAAAATGTAATCTGATAATTATTTATCACGAACGCCTTTTATGTATCTTTTTATGGATCTTTTTATGTATCTATTTATGATACACGGCGATATCGAACGACTAAGGAGAAACCTAAGCACAATGTCTAATATGATTGCCTGCAGATTTTGAAAATGCAGCAATGCTGTTATAAAAACACTGCTAAACGAATTCTGTACGGGCTTGTATACGTGTGAGACATGGTGTCACTATTGAACTTGCTCGATGGAACGACTTAATGGATTTGCCGGCCTGATGAGACACCGGGTCACTGGAGCCAGGATGCGGCTAATGGCCTCCGCCAACACGGTGGTGGCAGCCTACCAGCACCAAGCGCCACTACTGAGTGAGCGCTAGCCCCAAGCTTACTCAAGACCACACCCTACATAGTCCTTAATTGTTCATTTATTTTTCTTTGTCTATTTTTGCATTTCCACATTCATCTATTCTACATAAATGTGTATATCTATGTGGGACGTGTGGGATTGTACTAAACTCCCCATATCCTGGAATAAAATATTATTATTATAATTTTGTAGTAAAAATCAAATAATGACAAAAAGACTGTAAAAGTCCTTTATTATAATGACTTTTACAAAGAAATACTTTTCACATTCCCGAAAACAACAAAATGGTCACTTTTTTTTACCATAAAGCAAAACTAAAGTAGGAAATTATATTAATTTGCCTAATTTGGCAATTGGCCAGTGGAATAGGTAAAAATCATAAAAAAATATTAAATTTGCATGTCATCTCTATGTACAATTTTTTAAGGCAACTCTCCCTTACCGAGTTTCTCACTGCACCCTAAACAAATATGCTTCATATACTCCTATGTAAAACTATCGTGATACGTATCACACTTTTGTTTTTTAGTACATCTTTCGTCAAAGTTTATTTTTTTTACTGCTTTTAATAATTTTCTTCTATACAATGTGTAACGTTAACAGCAGTTAACCCAGTTGCGGTCACCGTTATTTTATGTCATATATATAAATGCATATCACACGGAAAAGATTGTATGTATTTCCTCATATAATATTAGTCCATTCAGAATAAATCGGAACACGTGTTCATGCAAGCATCCTTTTCCTGATCAATATAATGACGAAATTTTACAATATTAGAATTTTTATGAACACTTGTTCCGACATCTATACGTAAGATATGAAAAATATGTTTACGGCCTGCAGTCCCGTCTTTAACAGGAATACGAATAATTTTTAACAATTTTTTAATAAATTAGCCATATTGTATATCGGTAACTTTTCTCCGTAAAGATATAATGTTTCATTATTGACTACTTTTATATGATTAATTTTGGCTGAAAAACATCTTACCCTTGTTAAAGATATCCAATAATATTGAAAGGAATGACAGCATGTATTAAAAACCCCTTGACACAATTTAAAGCGATAGCTTCCCACTACCCTCACCTTAACAAGGCAATACCGGCACCGGAGCACCCTCATCGCATTACAGAGCTGTCAATATGTCAAATATAATTTGACTTTGGTATTCAAGAACAACGATAACATATCTTTCAGAACCATATTCTGGAATGACTCGCATTTTTAGACAAACATTTTGTACTTTGGTAACATAAAGGGACAACTTTAAGTATATTGATAAACTTGATGTCAGGTATTTATCCACATCGGATGCAAATAATAAGTTGGATATTTTGGTAAAGGTGTCTTTTGTGACCAGAAATGTATTATTTCAATTTTATTTCGTTATTGCAATTTTCATTGTTTTCAAAGCACAATAAAATGCCGAAAAAAAGTTAAAATTTCGGAGGTAGCAAGATCCCAGTACCTACATTTTATTGAGGAATGTAATGATTTAGAAACGAGTGGAGAAAGGTTTAAGTGGGAAAAGGCCATTAAGATTTAGCTATCATATTTAATGAAAGTGAAACTTAGATTCCAAATGAGCATTTCTACAGCCGATTTAAATTCAGTATTGGACAAAGGTTCAATACCGAATTCAAATTGATGCGATTGCGACAACTTGTTGAATGCTCTCAGATCAGCCAATACTTAGTTACAACTCGTTCCCCTCTTCTCTTGTACTGTCGTTCAATCGAGCAATGTACCCCAATGGATCTGGAAGTTAAACTTGGAAAGTTAAAGTTATGTTTTGGAAACATAATATCTTGAAAAACAATTTATATCAAGCGTTGTTCTGATCAGTTGAGATCTGGGCTCAGAGCAACTCGTAATGTAATATTGTTGATTGAATTCTGTAATTATCTCAAACTATGGAAACATTAAGTATTGGACCTACATCATCAATCAAAAACTTATTTGTTAAATAATTATGAAAGCCGAGTTCTACACACTTCTTGCCCACTCGGGAAAATTACCGCTCGAACATTGTTTATTTACATTTGAGAAGGGTTTTCGTAATGCGTAATGTGGAAAAGTTAATGAAACGTTAAATACGTTGGTTAGTTTTTTACATCTGAATACCGGCCACATTAACAAAAGTTTAAACTGCAGGAAGCCAGTGAAGAAATATTAAATTTAAGCCTGAATGAAGTATTAAATTTAAGTGAATGTTGTCGGGCTGAATGGAGTATTAAGAGGATAGATTGTTCAAAGTTGCTTGTAATATATACTTTCATAGACGAAATTGAACATACTGGTTGGCTCCTTGCGAACTAGAAATAATAATGACCTACGAATTACATGTTCTTTCGAGAGGCCCACCGAAGTTCCTAGTTCGAGTATTTCAAAGTTGCTTGTAATATATACTTTCATAGACGAAATTGAACATACTGATTGGCTCTTTGCGAACTAAAAATAATAATGACCTATGAATTCCGTGTTCATTCAAAAGGCCCACCGGGGCTCCTCGTTCGATTGTTTCTTTCGATTTAGTTCCTGGTTTGAATTCATTGAGCATTTAGTTAAATGGATTTAAAAAGCCCTATCTATAACTATCTTCTAATATATAAAGGAGAGGGTATGTTTGTGGCGGGCTAGCGGTTTTATTTGTATACAAATTCACAGTTTTATTTCGAGGTTGATGAATTCTACATATTTGTAGAACATATTTCAATAAATTAAGGTAACTAAATTTCACAAAAGATTTGCAACATAATACTACATTACAAATAACTAGTTTACCGATAATTATTATTTATTAATGATAACCAGATTAACATTCCCAATATTGATAAATGATCTCTCTGTCTATGATGCGTGAAAAGGATAAGTAAAACTAAAAAGAATTGCTCATGAAATAATTTCACGTCATGGAATTTTAAATCTCTCAGTTTTTTCTGTTACGTTGAAATGTGTCAATGTTGAAGTGAAAAACACTCCCTGCGGCCGCTTTATGATTGATGTGTTCCACATAAATTATAAAATTAATTTGATTTAACGACGGATAGGAATAGACCTTTCTCACCGCCGCTAAATGGCGCTCCACGGCGGTCAGACATATTTACATCATCGCTATTAGCTATTAGTTGCACGCCGAGAGTGGTCGGCCGCTTGGATATTTTCCCAGAATCCTAAATTCAATAAGTGGTTGCAGGGTAACGAGAATAATACAGTGCGCGCGCTCAAGGTTGCGGGGGATGTCTCACACTCTAAAGCTTCTTTGTATTTTAATCAGGACCAAATAATAGACAATTCGGCAACACATCAAAATCTTGTGAAATCAGTTTGATATATTTCTCCATCTTTGGACGGATTGCAGTCTTTCAACAACTAATACCTAGACATTGTAATTGGTTCAAATTCATATGAAAAATGACGTGCGTACTCTGACTTCATTTGTGTAAATTTCAAAGTCAATGTTATTTTAAAAACTCGACCGGGAAATATCTTTGTCGAAAATGCGTGTAGGTATGTATTACATGTTAGGTTATCGAAAGCTACCGAAATAACCAACCTTGATCTCCTTTGGAGTATAGTTTACAGAATGCCTACAGTTTGCATACTTTACCATTTCACAATGTAATGATTGGCTTTTAGAATCCAATAAAGCCGGCCGAGGCGTGCAAAGCTGAGGGAGGGAGTCTTCTGACGTGGGACTGGGAACATCTCGCGCGCGCTTCCACAGTTCATACAAACACCAGCGAGATATTAGACTATTGAAACTGCTCTAATAGCAAACATTTCTTCAATGACACTGATGACTGTGACCTCAGGGCTTAGGTCGCGTTGTCGGTTCAAAATCCATCAAATTTCATAACGGCGTTTTGATGATAATTAAATGTTTGTTTATTAAACATGGCTGTATATTTATATAATGGCGGGATTATCTCTTTGAGTTTTATTTATCAACCTACCAAGTTAAGCAATGGAGAGATTATTCAAGACTTCTGTGGTAGATCGGTGCTGGAACTTGATTTGGAACCTGGTGCTCTCGAACCCGCATATAAGAAATGTGTTTTCTAAGTTGATTTTAAAGTAGGATTTGTGAGGGCCCCTTAGATACATTACTTGCAATAGCTTTAACTATGTATAGTGAATAAATTTGAGCAAGAGGGTACATGACAACCTTCTCTTTCCTCTTCTCCTCCTTCAAACAATCTTCAGCCTTATAACCATTTCCAAATTGTTACTGGCTCCGGGCAACTTGGACATTTGTGCAGCTGATATCTAATCAGATATTAATGCTGCTTTCACAGTGAAGAAACAAATAAATAGTAAAAACAATAGACATTGACTTTTTTATGTCACATAATGGTCACTGTTCTTTAGTTATTAAATATATTATACCCGTAGATATAATCTCTCATTGGCAGGCGTATGTCCGACTAGGTCGCAACTATTTGAATTTGGCACCAGAGATTTGAAATAATTCATCCTTAGCAAAGTTTTCGATTCAATTCTCAGTATTTGTGGAAGAGAAATCTTTCGAAAAGTCACAACAAAAGAAATGTTTGATTTTCTTTTCAGCCGCGCGAGCCAATTCGGGTATAAACCCACCGTAGAATAAATAAGAAAACTAGAAGTGCCTTCCCTTCAAATTTGAATGGAAACAAACGTTCCATTTAGCCCAATTGCCCAGCGCTCTGACTCACTTATGCTAGCCTGACACAGTTTTTTTATTGGAAATTTAATTTATCAACACGTTTATATTATTTTTTTATCTTTCTACTCCCGTTAAATAGACTTATATATAAGTCTCAATATTCACAATCATAAACGAGAAAAAAATTAAGAAATATTTTTAATTAATCTGATATCAATCAACTTCATTTTACACACCCAGAGTCAAAACATTTAACTAAATAATTCCGCTTAATTTGAAGACAAGAAGCGTATTAAAGCCAACTTATACTGCCATGTTATTGAATTTAAATATTATAGATATTAAACAACTTAAAATAATTGTATTTAAGATTATTACTATCATTTAGTTTTAAATAAATATCGCTATCGTATCTTTAATTTTATTTGTGTTATTTCATAATTTATTATTATCGAGGCTCGGCTCGCGTTTCGGTTGCCAAATGCATCCGTACCTTAAGACCACCATTCAGAATTGAAACGTTGCTTGAAATTTCTTTAGCCGTATTTGGTGAGCAGATCTGAATAACCAGGTACTTCCCCTCATTCCTGTCTCCCATCTCTTTCTCCTCCCCAAAAACCTTTTTTCGTATTTTTTTTTTTTAATTTATCACCGCTAATTTAGATCTCAAAAAGTTATTGCCTTTATAAACTACATACAAGTTGGTTTTTATCCTAAGTTTGTTACATAAAATATCATACACGTTTTAACAGACCTCACAAAAATCATTTTACTGAAATCTTTAGGAATATTGATTTATGGATGGATTCCAATTATTTGGTCACGATTTTATCTAGCGCAATAATATATTTTTATGAGAAAACAAATACAGGCATAGAGTACCTGGTAAACAAGACAATAGAAAACATAGATACAAACCTAGAGTACTAAATAAACGATACAGTAAAACAAAGATATAAACAAATAGTACCTTATAAACAAGACAAAAGAAAACAGATATAGAGTACCTAATAAACAACAATATAAAATACAGATACAGACATAGAGTACCTTATAAACAAGATAATAAAACACAGATATAAACATATAGTACCTAATAGACAAGACAATAAAAAACATTAACCGGGAATTCGCATCCTAACTATTTCTGACAGATTAACATAGCAGCGGATAAAAAAACATTCATAAATATTTTTAACTTAAATTTAAGAGAAAAAATACAAATTTATATTATCTCACATGTGAGAAAAATGCGATAAGGGGCACAAAATCAATTACTAAACATTTACAAATATTTTTGTAGGGTATTCCCTAAATAAATTAATAGAGAAAATAAATTAATTCGATTATGTTGTTAAAAAGAAATGAGAAAAGTACATAATACACATACGAAGTATATGGAAGTTAATGTTGTTTTTATTTTTTTTTAATGGAAAACAGATTTAATTTTTCATTAACATTTATAATATTAATAAATGTAGGAACGTATGTAGGATTCTCTACTACATAAGATGTTGCCTCATAAATCTACAAATTTGATTTTCTTAATTTTTTTATTTTTTATTTTTTACATGTTTTAAACACAGGGTCTAAATCATTGTTACAATAGTACCGAAGTCTAATGTTCGACAGTACTTAAATATTACTCTTAATGGGCCATTAGTTAAAACAAATGTACATTTTTATTATTGAATCAAGCAGATGACATCGGGCTCAGGGCTGTGATCTATTATAGACTATAATACTACAAATATTTATAGTGGAATTATGTAGCCATCAGAAACATACGTCGTTAAGCAGTGAAGTTAGTTCGGCTTCCTTGAGCCATTAACGGGACGCAAAAAATTGATTAGCTTGATAAACCGACCAGGAGATTTATTGTATCACTTACATTAGTGAACAACACGACACTGACAAGGGAATAGTCGTTTTGGTTTTATTCGTTTCGTAGAACATTTTCGTGTTCACTTTACATGCACAAATGACCGGTTAGTAGTCATGGATGAGATGCGTCGAGTTCTCACAGAAGTATCGCCAGTTCAACCCTCTGCTAGATAAGCCCTCCATCTTTCACAAGCAAGATTGTCCGCTTATAATGATGGTAATAGGTAAGTTTTCATGTTGGTCATTCATTTACACAAATGAAAAATATGGGAATAAAGTTTTTTTTTTTAAATATTGAAACTAATAAGCCTAAACAATATTGGTGTATAAGAAATTGTTATAAAGGAATATCAGTGATGGTAACTTGGCAATCAAAATTGTAAGCGTTTATATACAATAAAAAATCAGAACATACTTGAATATTTGACTATTTTTGTAATTTATAAATAGTTGATTTGATTAAAGAACATGGGTACCCTAGTCTTATATTGTTGAATGTTACAGAATTTTTCGATTTTATTAAATTTGAAAAATTAGCACTCTACAAGCATTATCTAACATCTGTAATAATGCACTTCTGGCACCCGACCGGCGCGGCGGGTATTTCGGGTTATGACATGACGTTAAGTTGAATTCTTTGAGATTATTTTCAATGATTCTTCTCAAGAAGCTTGTGCAGTTTGTAAATTCATATCTGTGACTCCGTACCAAAGACATTGAGAAGTGTATCCCATTTATTTACACTGTCTCTAAAAACAGCTACAAGGTTATTTTTTTCCTAAAACCACAATAAAAAACACAACCTAACTATGCATCAAGTAATATTTTTCAAATTTAATTTTCTGCTTTCCTAAGCAAGTTGTATAAATGAATTTTACAAATAAAATAGCGCATCTGAGTTAGCAACTAGATAAAATACAGTTTTCACCATTTTCACCAACCATTTTTTAAAACTCGGGCAATAGTTTTTTATTACTTTTAACGACGTTCTACTTAGTACTTTTGACAAGATTGGTTTCGCCATAATGGGGGAATCTCGAGTTTCTCAATCTGATAATGCCAGATTCAGAGTGAAACTTGTCTTAGGGCCAATTTTTTTCACAGAATTTGAATTCTTAGTATAATTTAAAATCCAACGATTTTTCAAGTTTTGTAAAGTTTCTATCCGAGTTCTGTAATTAAAGCATTATTAGCCAGTTGTATCACGTAAATGAAATTATAATAGAACTTGAATAGAACTTTTATTTTTTTATATTTTGACTATACCTCTACCTCCTAAATTTCTAGGTAAATTAATTCGTTCTATAGCTGAATTTGGATGATGGCAATTAAACTCTGTTAGCGTAATAATAATATTATTGAAATAAATATTTATTAGATTTTTTAAATATTTATGCTGAGGGATCAGTAGGATTTATAGGCCCTGTTAGGAGTTCTACCGAGCCGAACCCTCTGATATGAAAATATCTGGAGTCGGTGAATTATTTTCCCATTTAATCCTTGGTGAGTTGACGTGTTGTTCTTGTATTGTTTTGTATTTATTTTGCTTATATAATGCACTTGCATAATGTTGATTGACTGTTTTTTTTTTTTTTTTTTTTTTTTTAAATTTAATTAAAATCAAATTTAATAATATAATTATTAAGTTCTGCAAGTATTTTTTGGTTTTTGTTATTGTTACAGCTGTTTCGGCTTTCAAGGCCATTTTCAAACTTCGGCCTTGAAAGCCGAAACAGCTGTAACAATAACAAAAACCAAAAAATACTTGCAGAACTTAATAATTATATTATTAAATTTGATTTTAATTAAATTTAAAAAAAAATTAAATGGAGTTCTACCAACTAAACACAAAAACAATAAATAATTACTTGATTGACTGGATGATCATTTGTGGAAAAGTGTGTGGAAGGGTTTAGTTTTTCCAATGGGGAATATTTAACCCGGACATAAAATCGGAAAAATATAAAAAATAAAAATAAAAATGAAGTTCTATAAATTAAACTTGATAACAATTAATAAATTGAAGAGAACTTTTACAGAACAGAAAAAAAATACTTTGAAATTCTATGAAGTGTTCAAGTTGTATAAAAAAACTGGCCTTAGTATTGCTTTAATCGAATAATGTTATACCTACGTATTGTATCGTCTAGCGCTATGCATTGCGTTACCCTTCATGAACTTGTGGATTGAACTTGTTGAATGTATTCGACTGAAACCTTTGATGTAATAATACGATTTGACCCCACTTGTCAATTTGTCAGCAATCGTAAAACAAAACTACATTTTCATTAATACAACTGGGTCTTGGGCCGAATTTTGTCAACTCTCCAAATTAGGATTCATTGAATAATCATTTTTTAATCAAGTTAACTATAAACTCCAAAGTTTATGTGTATTTGAATATTCTTTATGAAGCCTAGTAAATATTAACGACTTATGAAATTGGGTTGCAAAAGCAAAGAACAGAATACCTACTGGGGAATTTCCAATTTGCTTTATTATTTGGTACTTTCTTTGACCGCCTACGCAATTAAGTTTATGAAGCCATACAGATACTCTACATAGGTAGGTACTCTACTCAGCATTGCAATAAGGTTACTAATCTATACAGATACTCTACATAGGTAGATACTCTACTCAGCAATGCAATAAGCTTATAAATCTATAGAGATACTCTACATAGCTAGGTATTCTACTCAGCAATGCAATAAGCTTATAAATCTATAAAGATACTCTACATAGCTAGGTATTCTACTCAGCAATGCAATAAGCTTATAAATCTATAAAGATACTCTACATAGCTAGGTATTCTACTCAGCAATGCAATAAGCTTATAAATCTATAAAGATACTCTACATAGCTAGGTATTCTACTCAGCAATGCAATAAGCTTATAAATCTATAAAGATACTCTACATAGCTAGGTATTCTACTCAGCAATGCAATAAGCTTATAAATCTATAAAGATACTCTACATAGCTAGGTATTCTACTCAGCAATGCAATAAGTTTATAAATCTATAAAGATAATCTACATAGCTAGGTATTCTACTCAGCAATGCAATAAGCTTATAAATCTATAAAGATACTCTACATAGCTAGGTATTCTACTCAGCAATGCAATAAGCTTATAAATCTATAAAGATACTCTACATAGCTAGGTATTCTACTCAGCAATGCAATAAGCTTATAAATCTATAAAGATACTCTACATAGCTAGGTATTCTACTCAGCAATGCAATAAGCTTATAAATCTATAAAGATACTCTACATAGCTAGGTATTCTACTCAGCAGTGCAATAAGCTTATAAATCTATAAAGATACTCTACATAGGTAGGTACTCTACTCAGAAATGCAATAAGCTTATAAATCTATAAAGATACTCTACATAGCTAGGTATTCTACTCAGCAATGCAATAAGCTTATAAATCTATAAAGATACTCTACATAGCTAGGTATTCTACTCAGCAATGCAATAAGCTTATAAATCTATAAAGATACTCTACATAGCTAGGTATTCTACTCAGCAATGCAATAAGCTTATAAATCTATAAAGATACTCTACATAGCTAGGTATTCTACTCAGCAATGCAATAAGCTTATAAATCTATAAAGATACTCTACATAGCTAGGTATTCTACTCAGCAATGCAATAAGCTTATAAATCTATAAAGATACTCTACATAGCTAGGTATTCTACTCAGCAATGCAATAAGCTTATAAATCTATAAAGATACTCTACATAGGTAGGTACTCTACTCAGAAATGCAGCCAGAGGAATCGCTGCCATAGTCCATACCACAGTCTCACTAGCTCCAGACCATTGGGAACAGTTGGGACTCTTTTCTATTGTTTTTCAAAGAAAGGCTATCGAGAACACTTTTCGTTTTGCAACTAGCGTCATATCAGTGAGAATAACCAAGTTTTGCAACTCGCGTCATATCAGAGAAAAAAGCCAAGTTTTATGGAACATAATGAAAATTTTCGGATTATAATAATCCCTCTTATATGGGTAAGAGATTTTTCCCATTGATCGCCGATATTGGAGTTGTATGGGAGTTAGCCGTGGAAGTAACGCCCCACTAAGTGCTCCCAGAACAGCCCAATTGCATCACCCTTTTTAAATTCTTTTTTTAAGCATATGTTGCTGCCCCGCGCCCTGATTAAACTGGGAAATTCTCGGGAAATAGAAATTTTAATTTATTCTTTAAAAAAACCTAAGAATGTGCATTTTACTTCGCTACCTGTATTATGTATTAAAGGCAAAAAATGTAGCAGGCCGCATTTTACTCCACTACCTGTATTATAACACACGAAATATAGCAGGCCGCTAAAAATAATGTAGCAGGCCGCAAATAATAATTTTATTCCACTACGTGTATTATATATATATATAACACACGAAATGTAGCAGGCCGCTAATAATAATTTTACTCCACTTCCTGTATTATAACAAAAGAAATTAGCAGGCCGCTAATAGTAATTATGTTACTAGGTTAATTGGCAATAAATAGAGGAATGATTATTATTTCACTCTTGACATTTGCCTACAAACCTACACCTATTAATTTAGCCAGTTTCTACTTTCTTTATTATCATTTCAACCAGCTAAAATACGTTTGTAAAAAATAAATGAAGATATTTGAGAATGCCTATGTTAATAAGCGAAAGATTATGACTGATAATGTGTTATGTTATATAGTTATGCATCGAACATTGTAAAATACTTCAGACCAGAGTTTAAATTACTTTCAGAGTTTCTCTCATAATAATGTCCTTACTTATTTTGAACTAGCGCGGATGCGTGAAAAATCACAGGATATTGTACCTAATTGTGTAGCTGAAAGTATTCACGACCGGCTGATTTAACATCGCGTTTGGGTTCCACCCAGGCGTAGTGTGTTCAATTCCTCGGCTGGCTAAATCCCCCATCACAAAACAAGAAATATTTTCCACTTACTTTGGTGGTAGTAGGAGATTTTCAAATATTGTCAAGTTATTCGTAACCCGGGAATATTTGTCTTTCTTTTAGAAAAATTGTCTCTGGATGCACTATCTTTCAAAATTAAATATTGTCAGTTTTCTAAGGACGGGTTGTTTTGGAGAATTTGAACAATTCATCAAATTTCAACGTTCATTTTCGGGTTCTGTGAAAGACTTATTCAAGTTCTGTTTTATATCATTGTAGGCTAGTTGCTTGACAAAACTGAAATAAAAACAGAACTTGAAAAAGTCTTTCACAGAACTTGAAAATGAACGTTTAAATTTGATGAATTGTTCAGATTCTCCGAAACAACCCGTCCTAAAACAATTCATCTAATTTTTTTGTTATGATTTATCAACATCATCTATTCAAAACTTTTAACAAACGTTCCAAACTGATACAGTGTACATTGACCTTAGCAAGGCATTTTATAATGAATCACATGAAAATTTTATTAAAAAACTAGGTATTTATGTAACTATGTTAAAATGGTTCGAAGGTTATTTGAAATCCAAAAAAAAATCTGTTCAAATTAAAAATAATAATAATAATATTTGAATGATTTGTATATAACCTCAAGGCGCTTGCTATAGATTACATTTCAAAGCAATTTGAGGCTTCCAGAGTTCCAATGAGTTCTTTCTTGGGACCTACATTATTTTAAATATTTATCAACGGTATTGTAAAAATATTTGAAGGAGTACTCTTGTTTGCCGACGACCTCAAGATTTACAAAACAATTACCACCATCAAGGATTTTAATATTCTTCAATGTAAACCTGATCCCTTTAAAGTAGTAGTGTAATTATAATAAACTCTTTTTAAATCTTGACAAGGTCAATTACTATCATTCTCCAAAAAATCCTATAATGTATCATAATAGCAACAACAATGTTTCCATAAAGCACGGTAAATGAAAATTGAGAGATCACAACACAAAATTTTAAGGTTCGTCAATTTCAAACTATCCATACCCATTGACCAAATTAATTATATTCATTTTATGAAATAACTTGATTTAACCGACTTGCAAAAGAACCATGAGCGATTTGCTACTTGTATTCAAATTAGTTAATGACTTAATGGATGCACCTGACATAACTAAACTAATAACGTTCCGAGTACCAAATCGTAACACGACACTTTCTGAGTTTTTCTTTGTTCATTAAATTAAAACCAACTATTTTATCAATTCTCCAATCCAAAGGCTACATAGGCTCGGAAATAAATTCAGTTCCGTTGATATTTTCAATTTATTCCTTACTAAAATTTATATCTGAAATGTCTAAAATTTTGTATCTCGTATTATATAATCTATAACTTACTTTTTATGTAAATATTTGACTTATAATTTAGTTTTTCATTAATTTTATTTTCTCCAGGTAGGTATTAATACCCTTTTTCTCTTTTATCTCGATTTTGTGTGTGTTCTATTGATGTGTTTATTACGTTAATTCATTTTGTCCTTATCTTATTTTTTAATGTTATACTTCGATGCTATGCTCATATTATTATTTATTTTAATATTATTATTATGTTATGATTATTATGACTGCACTTTGTAATTTTATTATAAAAAAAATCTCTGTATAAATGAATATTAAATAAATAAATAAAATGATTTAGGTACACACTTTATCGCTTCTCGATTACTAATTAAAAGTTCATTAAGCGGAAATGATTTAACGTTGGAATATTTTACATCACTTCATGCAAGCACTAACAACCAAAATTATTATTTTTAATTATAATAATCTTATACTAACCTATTTATTATATTATAGTTCTGTTAAAGAAAAGCCCTCTTTGACAAAATATTGAAGTTTCTTAAATGCAAAAGAAAGCAACATTCATTTATTTTATCTTCTTTCTAATAGATGTACATTTCTATGCAGGTGATGTAAATGACTTGCCTGAATCTTGGCACCTGTATTTAGTAGTTTGATTAAGATTCTCCCCGACCCGAGTCAGAACAAAGCTTTCCAATCACCATATTCATGTAGCTTTGTATAATGCGGTACAAAACAGATAGGTATTTCACTAGAATAGATCAGAATTTGACCTGGCGTAGAACCAGTGGCGGCTCTTCTGCGGGGGTATTTTGGTCAATGTCCTCCCACATATGCTGCAATAGTAATATAAAAAAAAGGATTTAAGGTTAAACGCAACGCTCGTTGTATTCTACGTGTTCACAGCAATACCTTGCAAAAACGTATTTAAACAAAATTAATTAATTAACGCCATCTGTGAACACGTAGAATACAACGAGCGTTGCGTTTAACCTTAACAAACTACCCAATTATTCATTTAGTTTTAATATTCGTGCATATTCGTACGGTAATAGTGGGTTACAGTGCCATCTAGCGTCCAAATGAGAAGCTAATGTATGTACCTACCGTGGGTCACTCCAAGTTTTATCCCCAAGCTATCTCCTTTCTTACTCTTTGCTATACAGACAAAGGAGGTAAACATCATTTCTGACGTATGCTTAGTATCATGCAAAATTTATTTTAATAGATTTTATCTATGAGGTAGATTTATCTATGACTTAAGCTTATTAAGGTATTAGAGGGAGATGTGAAAAAATATCAGTCGAAAGTTTTTGTGAGATGATAGCCATCTTGAACTATAATATTAGTTCGCGAAATTATATTTATCAATGTTGACATAATTTTCATGGAATAATTTAAAATGTCAAATTCTGTGGAAAGCAAACAATTCATTGAATCATGACAAACGTTCAAACATTCAAATAAAGTAACAATTAGCTTATATTACAAGAAAGACAAAGGTTAAAATAAAAGTTATAATTTTTATCAGTGCATTAGCGGGTTTAATAAAATTAACGTATTTCTTCAATTTACTGATAAACAATGTACTGAGTTTGGAGTTAGGACTGGTTGTTTCACAGAATATGAAGAATTCGTCAAATTTCAAAGTTGATTTTTAAGATCTGTGAAGGTTCTATTGGCCAGTTATTTCACAAAATTGAAATTACAACAGAATTTTAATAGTACCTACCTTCACAGAACTTAAAAATTAGCTTTCAACTTTGATGAATTATTCAAATTCTGAGTTTGAGAACTCAGGAATTTGATAATGCCTTCAGAGGGCAAAACAGCTGTCACGCTTAATAATAATTACACAGCAGAACTTGTTTAACCCTAGATTCATAACCTTATCTAAGAGGAACATTATTCATAAACATTCGTCTCACAGACGACTAAATTTAAGTGACGAGTTTTGGGGTACTTGTAAATAAAATAAATAAATTAAGTATGGCACTCTTTAATGTGTTTAATTAGGTAACAAAAAAAATAATAAACGAGTTAAAATTAAATTTCATCGCTACATTCCACACACATGAGACCGCGATGGTCCATGCACATATACTTTTTGCATTGCTTGCATTGGAACCTTGTCATATGCCGTAAAACCTTTTTTTGAGTACCACTTAGACCAGGTGTGGCAATGGTAGGCATTTCATCTAAAACTTCGGCCATTTTCCTTTTTAGGCATCTCTTCAAAGTTAGCATTTCGTGTCTTTTACGTAACCATGTCGTTATCACTGTCGGAATCTGTCGGGACCATTTCATCTAATTCAACATGATCTTCGACATCACTGATTTCTACGCCCTTTTGCTGACTGGTAAAATCATCATCACCAGAATCAGGTAAACGATTCAAATGGTCATCAATTTGCCGATCATCCATTCTAAAATAAAATAAAGATTTGATGTAAAATACACACAATAATACATTTTGAATGATAAAATAAGATGTAACTATAAATAATATGTCATATAGAATAATATCATATACTTACTTTTACTCTGTATAACCAGAACTCATCAAAAACAATGTTTTCAAAATAACTTGCAGTCTCGTCAAAAGTTACACTATTCATAAACATTCGTCTCTCAGACGTTCAAAGGTCTATAACTTGTCCACAAAACTTCACTGCAAGGCAAACGCACCCCCGTTACTAATGAACAAGCGATCTACGAAGGTACTTGAGAGGTCATCATTCTATCTCTTTCACTCGAGACACTAGAAACAAATTTACGTTTTGAGCGGTCTGTGGGACGAATGGTTATGAATCTAGTGTTAAAATAAACCGTTTTTATAAACCTAATAACAATATAATTGAAAATAAATGAAACTTAAAATTAAAATGGAGTTCTACAAATTAAACCCGATAACAATAAATAAAAACATTTAATAGGGAAAGATCTTTGAATGAAAAAAAAAATGATTAGTGAAATGTGTAAATCTTAAGTAAGACAATATTGTACTACCGGCTTCCCAATAGGTGGGTACTGGCAAATTAATTACATACATTGGCGTTTTTACAATATTCACGACGCATTAGCAATATGTATTGAAATTTCATTTCATTATAGTCAGATTTCAGATTACCATTACATATATATATAAGAGATATATATCACGACAGCACTCCGAATTAAACATGATACTTCCGGTAGCTCTGGGTAGGCTAAATAGTATGGCCCTTGTGGTCAATAGAAATGTATGGCAAATACTTACGATACAGCTTTATTTCGGACTGACACCTTTTTTAAACTTTTGTGTACAAATGTAGTAGAACATCACCATTCGTCTTCTGAGGGCTAAGGAGTGCCGACGGAACCTCTTGTATTCCCACAGCACCCGTTCTCATATCATAACAAATGACATTGTTTCACGCTCAATGTCCGTCCCCGATAGTTAGGTGCCTGGCGCGTCAGGTGGAATTACGAAACAGACGGCCAACACGATCGTGATTTCTGTAAATTGATTATGTTGTTCCTACTTTGTTAATTGATCTCAAGACAAATCCAATCTAGAATGGCAATGCAATCACTATTATTTCAGAGAGAGCTTGGATTCTATAACTTTACAGGATGCAGCGTGAATCATGATAGATTTTATTACAAAGTAGGAAACCATTAACTTTAGTACTTAGATGTTTTGTAATCAAGTCGTAAAATATATTTTCGGGCGCTTCCATTGCTAACGCTGGCTAAACCTTATACGGGATTGTATATGTTTAAAAGGCCTACAGAAAAGTAGGCGACTATGTCTACAACCTAAGGATAACCCCTAGCAACGCCGGGTACAATAAAAGGTTGTTTTTATAATAATTCTCGAATAAAAGAAAGGATATATTTGATAATCTTACAGTTTAATAATGTATATAATTTGTGTGTTCCCTAATGCGGCCATCTATAAAAGCTCTGCCTAACGACGCGTCTTTTTGAATGATCTTAACTCGTCCTCTGTAGCTATGTCATGATGCAGAGAGATGAATTAGGGCAGCATAATAACACTACGGATAGTAAATAAATCAAATTGACTTACCTACAATTTGCATAATAATACCATGAAACGGGCATTCGTGGTTTACATTCATAAGTCAATGGAAATTTGGTAGGGAGACAAGACTGGATGTGGAGTAAGTTAATTGAATTGCACGAAATATCATACCATTAATCTATGGAACTTTTGTTAAAAGCATAATATGCTAAATTTGCATATTTGATTTTGTTTTCTACTGTTCTGGAAGATTTGCGATCTTGGCATGTTTTTTTTCTTTTACTTCAATGTTGTATTTACATATTTATTTCAGAGTTGTCGCCCCAAATAGCTTACCTTGGTGTACTGAAAAAATGGTCAAGTTATAATATTCCTTCTTAGATGAAATATCTAACTTTTTCAGTGAACCTTATAACGGATACATTCTTAATACTTTTTTATGGTTACCTAATTCACCACTTACCAATTTAAGACTTATCCTTGGCTAGGTACATTTAGGTACGCTGACAATGTGTCGCTCACAAACTGTATTTGTAAACTAATTCGATATATCTATGTTAATGTAATGTGGTATGTAACTACTTCTAATATCGTTCATATCGATAAATGTCAAATTATTATGGCTGACTATTAAAATTCAAAGGAAACAATTTAGGGCAAAAAGCAGTAGTTTACTTTTCTTTTAAATTTTAAAATTCTCCGAAAATAATTATTCAGCTTTTAACCTTCATGCGGGCACACTTATTTTTTATCACTTGTGGGCGCGGGCGGTAATCTACCGCCACCTCTTTTTTACTTATTTTACAGCTCATTCTCTCCATAAACCTTTGTAATCTGGGTTATTTATAAAAGAATCATCAAAGCACATGTTTAAACAAAGAAAGCATTGTATTATATTATTAAAACTTGAACAATATATAAAATAGGTTTACAATAAATAGTCTCATGAAAGTTGGGTAATCAAGTAACATAATATTTCTGTACTAGGTATATCAAAATAGTAACGCATTCATTACATTATCCCTTTAATAAATACGTATCTCTATGAAGCATAAAATAAAGAAGATAAAAATTATGAGAGAAAAACATAAAATATACTACTCATATTTTCGTCGGATAGTCGAAGAAATTAGTCACACCACCGGGCGCCCTCGGGGATAAATTACCGACAACCCTACTTGTTCTACTCTTGATGATGACTGGCACGCGTGACCTGCAGTCCTGCCATCTTCTGTCATACATAGTAACTAGAGAATACACGCCCCTCCCGAGCTTCTGGACACCCGTAGGCATCCGTTTTTCTGCCGCGGGCGGTAGACTACCGCCTACGCCCCCGCATGAAGGTTAAATTGGTTTTAGATAACAAATTACTCCCATCCTCAATCCTGAGTTAAGTTATTCTGATTAAGACGTCGAGTTAAATTTCTAGTTTAGTCGCTCTAGTGAAGTAATTAAGTGTTAAACACACAGCCTGACTGTTTAATTTGCGGTTGGTCGATTATTGTACGTCATTTAATTGGATAATTCACAAGATTATTAGGAATGAATACATATTAACAGCTCGATGGAATATTATGGACTAATACCATTAAAAACTAGAAGAGACTCCGCAGATATAATATATCTCTATAAAATTATCAGTGGCCTTGTTGATTGTTCGCCCCTTTTGTCTGAGATTAATTTTAGAGTCCCGAGCTTTAGAACTAGAGATAAGTCACTTTTTCATCTTCAAAAATGCTCTACTAATCTCAGACAAAACGCTTTTATTTTCAGAGCTTGTACCCTATACAATAAATTTTTTAATTATATTGACATATTTTCATGTAGTTTAGGAACATTTAAAAAAGATACCTTAGCTATTATTAAATAATAATTAATATCACACTGCAAGTTATCATGTTGTTGATATGAACCCTGTCCAGTTACAAGTGACTCATTTTATAAACATCTGTTCAGTTTAGTTGTAGGTATATACATATATTGGTGATTATTGGTGTTGTGTGAGGATAAAATTGTTATATTGTAATTTACTTGTGTTCTTATATCCGATGTTATGTTTACTTTATTTAGTATTTTGTATTTTCTGTAAATATTTTTTGCCCACGGGTACTGGACCCTTAGTTAGCGTTAAAAAAATTTAGCACGTTATTATAATTATTTTTTTAAGTGAAAACCTATCATTAGATATTATTTGTATTTTTTATAAGTTAATTATTTAAAGATGTAAAAAATCTGTTGGCTTTCCTAAATAAATAAAAATAAAAAAAAATAAAATATTAAAAGAGAATATGGCAAAAAATTAAATCGTAGGTACTAAAATTAATAATAGTTTAAAGACTAAAATTAATAAGATTAAGTTTAAATTTTGATAGATTTTACTTTATTACTTTTTGTAACAACTTTTTCTCATTGGAATAGCTTTGTAAGTGTCTCGATGAGCTAGCACTATTTATTGCTCTCTCGGCAGCGGTGAAACACCTTAGGGGTTTTTCACCGATTCTACATACATATAATATATAGATGTCAGATAATATACAGCTAGTTTTGTGTAAAGCAAAATATAAAACAATAAATAATACTATCATGGAATATTTGTTCAGCTTTTGTGTTTCCACTTTGCTACTACACGGGTGCCTTTCTTTTCTGTAAAGATCCTTAACACAGTTTGCGTAAAGATGATCAAGGTGCTGAGGTTTCCTTATTGTGGATTTAAAATAAAAATGGAAAAAATGATACTTTAATTTTGAATAAATACTTTAATTATTTTCAACTGCTTTGCAGATACTCTCTGTCTTCCTGTTTAATAATTTTAAGATCAGAGCATTTGAAGTCTAAGTATTTTAGTCCGAAATAAAATGTATTGTATATTATTGATGTTTAAGCTTCATTTTCACAACTTAATGATATTAAGACTTCGATTAATACTTGATTGGGCTTGATTAATATTCGATTAATGCTTGGGACCATTATGGATGGCGCCACTAGAGACTGCATAGAGATTATCGACAATTCTGACGGCATTTGCATTTTTGTGAGTTATAATGATTTTTTTTTTTTTTTTAATAACAATATAAAGTTTTTTACAGGTTTTTTTCGATGTCTGTCTCACTAGGAAAAACCTGTGTCGAGACAGACGTACGACCCTGATATTGATGGGATTTACCTTGTGTGGGAGATTTCAACAGGTGGACCTTGATTTGCTTACAGCACATGAAGACTAATACGAAGTTTTAGGAGTCAGGTTTATACTATTTTACGAGGAAGTGGATATGAGAAGGCTAATCTGGAACGTCCCAAGAAGTTACGGCATGATCAAGTGAATCGGATTCTAAAGGCGGATCATGTCAAGATTCAGAATAATAGAAAATAATGTTATAAATAACTGACGACGGGCGGCCGCTCCACCCCTGTCCCTCACTCGCTCTCGCAACAGTCCGCAGGTAACTACAAGCATATCCGGCTTCACCCGCGGCTTGAGCTCACAATCATCAGCTAACCAGGTCTACCATACCTTTGGCTGATTTCACACTGGAGTGCCAGGAAGACTTCACCAATGATACACATCGTCAGCAAGTCTGGTCTCCACAGACTTCATAGTCGTGATCATGGACCACGGATTTACATCCCACTGTGATGTGACCTACATGAATCCCATCGTGATGCACATCAACTACCATGACGACATCGTCATTTATCGACGGCAATAACGGTGACTACTCTGGCTACTCTATTGGACTCTAATCTGACTACCTCAATAAAGCTGCTGCTAGAATACACACCTTTCATTCGTCTCCTTACCAGATTCCTAAATATTCATCCTTTTATTATTTGTCGTTTATGAAATTATACATATTGCATTGCACTAATTTTGCATACCATCTGGAAAAAATCATATTATTTTACTATTTACCTTTAAATAATAATTAGTGATGTCAATTGCTTCCATTTGTTTGCATCTCGAGGACTTGTAACTTTTTGCTTCGTGATTAGATAAAAAATGTATACTTTTTTATCTTATTACAATAATTATGGTGCAGCAAATAATGTGAACATGTTTTTTAATCGTGTTCTAACGCCGCTCTTTAGTCGACAATCACCTTCAATCCACAATCACCTGAACAGTCGTCCGATCACCGGTAATTTAGACATTACAGAATAATTATGACAATGTCGACAGTTAGACAGGAATGCACTTATAATTTATCATCGGAAACATGATCATACACCATTCAGAACATTTAAATATTCTGAATAAGATAAATCAGCCTACAACAAACTACTAGTAATAATTAAAGTGAAGCGATCCACACATTTTACCATCAATATATTGTATACACTTACAAACTAAATTGTTGTTGATATTAGCAATATAATGTATGATTCACGTAACTGGTACGGCACGTGTAATTTGTTTAAGCGGAGCATTAAGTATCGATTAATTACCTAATAATAACCTACCTACCTAATCTTAAGGGAGACATTATTCAAAATGGAATATGTCGAATATCGACCAAAAACGAGCTTTATCAAACTGTTATTAAAATGTTGGTCTATACAATATTTTTTTTATTTACCGTATCAGGTAACTACATGTCAACTGACCAGATTTTCAAATCAGCTATAAAAAGAAACAACAATTTACAATTTGTAGTTTCATGATAATATAAAATTCCATCTCAAGCAACATAGGTAGGTATATTATGTAGTATTTTGGTAATCAATCTTTATTGTATTTTCCAACATTATTCGTGTTATTTTTGATAAGTAATTTTACAATTCAGGCAAATTTTAAAGTATGTATGTACCTACCTACTTATATAACATCAAATAAAATATTTATATTACATATGTTAAGCAAGTCAAAACATCAATCTATTGTTGATATTGTATTTAAGATACAAAATTAAATTATTTTTTAGGTAACTACTTCATTCTAATTACTTACAGGCGAATCATTTTAAAGAAGAGACGTTTGAATGTGTCTGTGCACACCGATATTATTAAAAAAATCCAAACAAGTATGGAACACCAGCCCACAATCCCCTCCTACTCCGAAAATGCTCAAAGATACTGGATTCGTAGATACGTAGCGAAGTTTATAGATTCTGTTTAAATTTAGATTCAGTTCCCTTCTTCAGCTTCCTAATGAAAATTAAGTCATTATTAAATTTAAATATTTTTTTATCCGTCCAGTACACCACTACACAAGCGAGGAAGGGTCTCTTTAAAATGATTTTTCTGCAAGTGCAAATCAAAAATGCATAATATTTCCTTATAGTAACCAGTTGTACATAGAGAGGTATCCTTGAGGAATATCGCAGAAGATATGAATCGACTGCGAGTTCATTGTCAATTAAACATAATGTCTATGGATCGAGAACATTGCTCAACAATAATAATTACGGACACGAGTAGGTACCTACTGAGAATTTGTGCATTATGACCTGTGCAGTGCGCACAGCGCGCACTGCTCGCCGAAGTCCATAGGCCAATTCAATTGCAATGATGTAAGAAGTGCAAGTGATTCATTGGTGAATTGAAACTTTGCATACAAGTTTATCGGCTGATTGTGTTGAAAGCAATCGACAATGTGACAAACTTAAGAAAGGACAAAAGTATTGATCTATCGAATCACCTTTTGTATCATTTGTGTGTTTACTTAAGGAGAATTGCAAAGTTATAGGTGAAAAAAGTCATCGAATACTTCCTTTTCTAACATTATTTCTTGATACAGGACTACAATTGAAATTATATGCCTTGTTTTAGCAACCAATTCTGCACATTTATGTAATTCGAATTTTTTTTTCATTCTAGCAGTTATATGTAGAAAGAAACTTTAAAAATCCCTCCAAAGATTAGTCCGTAAATATTTCATTCCCGAGACAAAGAATTATAAAATGCACTTGAGGTGAAATGTCACGGAATTGCGCATGCAAATGTAATTTTGATTTCATTACTATATTATTTAATGTATTTGACTGTAAGCCACATAATAGTATAAGATCAGCATTTGTTACTTAGTAGACGAGTTATAGTGATTTTACTATCAATTTTGATTTTCAAAAAACACTTTATTCCAACAAAACTCCGAACAATTTTTCAGACTTAATTTTCAATTAACTTTTGATAGGAAAACAGCATTTTATTATCGAATTTATCAATATTTAATTTGTCGCTTCTAAAATGGCTTCTTTTCATTCTATATTCAAATTCATATTATTATTTACACCAAACAAGGTACCTAATCTCAAGACGTCGTAATTTGCATAAACTTTTAATCTGTTTTTCTTTTACGAATTTGCTGGGTTTTTTGTATCGGTTTTCTGAATAATATTTGTTTGGCGGATATTATACAATATTTTATACTAAGGTTTCGATAACAACAATTTGCATAAAAGAATAAGTTAACTTAAATTAAGAAATTTTTGATAGATCATAGAATAAGTTATTTAACTTCTTTAGAAAATATTTATACGCAAAGATGAGAAAGCATTCGGATCATAGAATAAAGATGAACAGTAGAACGGCCTTCTATACGAATTTGAACGGAAACAAATGTGTCTCTGACTTAGCACCTTTTGGATCTAGACCATTTTGCACGCTCTGTCTCTCTTACATTTGCCTGAAATTGTACATCGCCATCCCATTTGAATTTCGTGGTCATGGTGAAACCTAAGATGAATTAAAAGGGAAGATAGATTACTGAGACAACACGTGGACAAACTGGTGATTTACTGCGTTCAGTATCGCACATAAGCCCGTCGGTGAGACAAGCTGTCACCGGCTGCCACAAACATGTCGCTCTAGGCACTTTTGTGAAAAAATGCCTTCCTGTGTTTTTGAGATGTGCACAAATCATTCTCGAGCAAAAACCAAATCTGACTGAGTTTTTTTCAAGCACAATCTAGTGATAGCATAAGCATATCGTATTCTACTACTCTGCTCGCTCGATTGTTCTTCACAAATGAGGGTAAAAGCAGTCCACTGATGTCCGAGCATGTGCGCGGCGAGCAGTCGGAGCACGACGGCGATACAAAAATGCTCGTCGTTCAACTTGACGTCATGCTTGCCGCGGGCATGCTCGCCTGTCAATGGGCCTGTCAATGGAAACATAAAACGAGGGGTGTTCATAAAACGAGGGGGTTTCATAATAATATAGCCGTTTTCCGGAATACAATATTATAGTTTTAAAACTGTTTTTTCAATATTATAGTTTTAAATCTTTTCTATGTGGGACCGAATCCGTTTCACCCTACTGCGGGCATCTTCAGACTGTTCTACAAAATCCCCAGCCATTATAGAGATTCCAGTCAGGGTGGCCATGTGGCTGGCTGAAACCAGCACGTTTACATATAATTAATATTAGTTTTCGTTTATTGGGTTAAGTTAAATATAACCTTAAAATTTAACTTTAAATATTTAAATGTTTTGTCGGTTTTTTTGTACGTGTTTATTTTTCATGTTTTGAAAAAGTGACAATCGGTATCGTATCATTGGAAATAAACACTTATAAACAGGTTTTAATAAATATACAAAATACATATAAATAATAAAAACACATAAAGAAATAATGTTTTCATTCGCTTACTGCTTAAAAAGCTTCAACAGGTCGGAATAACAGGAGTAGCCTATACATGGTGTGAAAACTATCTAACGAACCGATTGCAACAAACTCTTATCCACTCTGATAAAATACATATGAGTAAAAATATATGTCCTACGGCGTACCCTAAGGCAGTGTACTAGGCCCATTTTTATTTCTTATGTGCATCAACATACTGAGGACCATGATATTGGAGGTAAGAAATTATAATTTGCAGTTGATACAGTCTTAATACTTGAAGATTTTATGGCAAACAGAAACTCACAAAACTAATAATGACAAAATAAAAGTAAAGCATCGGCTAGGAACAAACTTTTTCACACTTAATATCGACAAAATACAATACATGACATTTTATATACGCAAACATAATTCTTCCAATAACTGTCCTGAACCAATCATCGACTCGTGTTCACTCAATCTAAATACTCTTGAAATCTCACCTAATATCCATTGTACCTACATGTTCCACCCTAAAATCATCCAAGGAAGTTAAATATTTAACAATAATCATAGACGACCAACTACCCTGTGATACCATATAAATGACACCGTAAAAAGACTCCTTAAGCTCTGCCATATATTCTGCTCTCTTGGGTCCAACTTAGACTTGGAGACTCTACTAAGAAGCGTCAATTTTGTCCTTTAAACCGAAAGTCAAATAATTCTAAATATATTTTTACTAAACATATTTAACATTGGCTGTTTAAGAATACATGAGTTCCTTACACTGTTTAAAAAAAGGTTTTCACTACATCATTTAATTGTTTATGTCACTAAATTCAAATGTGATAATGTGACCGTAAATAGGTACATTTGTAAATTAGTACGTACCATGATTAACCTGTGTTTTAAATGTATTTTAATTTTACTTTAGTTACTTTGATTTTCATTTCTATTTTCTTTAAAATATCTTTTTAGGAATCATTTAAATCTTTATTTTTATTTCTAATTTGGTTTTTATAATAATATGTATTTTATTATTTTTCTTTTACCATAACATGTTCTTTTGTTTTATAATTTGTTCTACACAACATTATTTTGTTATTTTTACGTAAATGAGCCTAGTATGGTAGTTGAGAAAATCACCAAAATAGTAATTTTTTAAAATTTATAAAATAAAATGAATAAAAAAAATCATTCAGAAATTAAATTATTTTACGTGCATACTGTAAAATAATTAAATATGTATAATGAATAGTTTTGGTCGAAGATATATAATATTTTAAAATATATGACTTATATCATTTAAAAAAAATATGTTTGAAGGGAATAAATGAAAAATAAATTTAAATGTACGAGGACCGATAAGAATCCCATACGTTTGCATTTTTGTGGGAGTTTGGAAGGTATGAAATATAAATATGCCTTATTTTGTTAAAAATACAATACATTTATATTTCATGTCCATGCTTCATGCCCCATTCATCAATTGTTCACCTCTGTCAGAAAAGTTATATCATTTGGGTGAGTAAGGCGTCGAATAAGCTGATTCCGGTAGAATGGTTGGCGATTCTCCAAGCGGTAGTTAAATTAATTTACTGCACAACTACCGCCACCGCATAACCAGGTTACAACCTGCTTACCTGGGCTTAATAAGAAATAGTTTTCCGTAGAATCGCCAAACAGGGTAGTTAGCATCGTTAACATACTGATTGTCAGGTTTTACATACAAACAAAATGCAGGCGCGCTCTATCTGCTTTACAGGTATAACACATGAGACTGCACAAAGGAGCTAACGGCATTGATGGCCTATACGCAGGTACACTGGTGAAATTTTTTTTTCTTTCGTTCTTCATTTATTTCTTCCAGGGCTTTGTTACTCGCTAAATAACACTCTAGGTAGGGTAGAAAAGTTGCAGTTAGTTGAGATCGTGCACTACGGTAGAGAATTTCTCCGAATACCGCCTATTCTGGAATTATGTTCTGCTATAGGTAGGCAGTATAACTTACATCCTTTCCTGACAATTAACCCAACAGTAGGATAACCAGTTTCCCTAACGTGACCATAATTCGACTTTGTAGGTACACGGGAACTACGCAATTTCGTGTTTACACAAAACATTTCTCATGGCGGGAATCTAATCAAACAAACGCTTAATCAAGCTATCAATACAACCGTCAACAACCCACCTGTTGTAATTAAATCCGCCAGCAATTGATCTACATCCACCAGCGATAATAATTATTATTCATGCCCCTCCATTCATATCTATCATCACCCAAACCCACTGACCCATTTACCTGCTGGTAGGATCATTAAGTCACTTATCTTTTACTATAAAATCTCTTTATGAAGCAAAGAGACGCCCCATGATTCAGAATGCAGAATTGTGGTTCGGGACGTCAGATTTGTATTGAATTAATTTATAATATGATATTATTGTCTAGTCAAACTCTGTTGCGAAAAAAAAACATTTTGCAAATCAAATAATGAGGAGGTTTCATAAAAAAATAAATCGTAGACAGGAGATGTCGGACACTGCCGCAGTTATTTTCGTGAAAACATCAATCGTCATGTATAAATATATTAATGTGTAGAGTATATTGAAAAAATTTAAAATATTTGTATAAAATTGTTTAATTCGTTTAACTTACATTTATTGAATACATAGTAGTGGTATGAGAAGTAGGATGCATAATGTGGCTATGAAATTATTTGAATACTTACTATTGATATTGATCTTTTCCATCTCATCAGCACCGTAACTCACATTCGTACTTGACCCTGGCTCCTCAGATGCGTTTGAGCGCGTTTCCGTTGGGCTGTATTCAGCTGTATTCGTGGCAGTAGGTAGGTAGGGTTTCCGTTGGCTGTATTCAGCTGTATTCGTGGCAGTAGGTAGGTAGGGTTTCCGTTGGCTGTATTCAGCTGTATTCGTGGCAGTAGGTAGGTAGGGTTTCCGTTGGCTGTATTCAGCTGTATTCGTGGCAGTAGGTAGGTAGGGTTTCCGTTGGCTGTATTCAGCTGTATTCGTGGCAGTAGGTAGGTAGGGTTTCTTCGCATTACTTTTGTGTTCGGTGTCATTTTATTTCGAATTTTGTGCTCTGCGCTTTTTTGTACGATTTTTGTAATTCTGGTTGAACTTTGCCCTCATGCATCGGCGACATTTTAAGAAAATCGAGAAAATTCACAGTCTCGCTTCTTTAGTGTTCGAGAAACATAGGTAGTTGGAACACAGAATGAATTAAATTTTAAAATAATATTGATATTATCGTCAGCAGGGAAGTACTAGATTACTCATGAAGACAACCTCTAGGTAATGAATATAGTTCAATCGATGTTTCCGCTACTATTTAATGTCTAAAATAAAATCTGTTAGAATATTTGTAACAGATCAACTTTTTTTTTTCATGCACATTTTATCTTTATATTAATTTTTCAATGTTCTGTAAAACATTCAATCGGGCGTAATAAATGTTTGTTAATTACAAATATGCTTTACACCAAACTTGTCATGTTTATTTTTTATAATTAGGTTACAAACTTACTTTAAACATGTTATTATATTACTTTAATACAGAATAAAACTTAAGGTATGTTCTGTAAAATACCTAATCTGGCGTAATAAAGGTTTGCTAAATACAAACATGCTTTACAAGAAATATTTCATGTTTATTTTCACTAATATCAACAAAGTTACTGCATTTTGCTCCGTAACTACTGACATAGTAACTTTAGTGGTATCTTGTACTCTGGTTATTATAAGTAATTATTAAACTCCTGTCTTCAACAGAACTATCTATGATAACTTGTAATGTACTTGCTTATATTGTTGATAAACGGCTAATTATGTTATGTAACATACACTTATTATTGTATTCTTGAATAATTTATATTAAACAAAGTATACATGTAAAAGCCTTTGTGGCGTAAATAAATAAATAATAAACGAAGTCTTTTTATTTTTTTAGAATATTTTATATACACAATGTTTATTTAAAAGTAAGTGATAAGTAATAATATAGGTCCCTACGTAGGTACATAAAATAGGAATTTATGTTTTAAAACATCCAGAACAAAATCCAGTCCGCTTGAAGAGGCCATACTTAGGAGGAATATTTCTTCCGTAAGCCATATTGTCTAACTCGATATCTGAATTCATACTGATTATTAAGAGGAAGGTAAATGCTAAATCACTATTTAGATTAATCTTTGCTACGAATCGGTATACATTATGAATACCAAAAAATATATTATGCATAAATTGAAGCTTTTTCTTTCTTTATTATTGATCGGAATTAAAATAAAATTATTGGTTGCGTTACAAAAAATATAAACGTAAACCACTGATAATTTTGTTTTTTCTTGAGGTAACTAAGAACTCATATAAGAAACACCTTTAAAAAAATACAGTTTTATGGCTAAGATTATTTTTTATAATTATTATTGACTAACTTTTTTTCATTCATATAAAAATATTCAACAAATAAATAAAACTCACTTTGGCGCTTACGTCAAATATATCCAGACACCGCTGGTCAAGCAATTGTCGCCTCTATTCGTGGTGATATAAGACGCAAACATTCTAGCATCTGTACAGAAGTCCGCGGAACGTGGCACGGAACGGAAGTCGGTTTGTGACAGTTTTTTTGACGGTTTGTTCTTGTCGGCATTATTTTGGTTACGAGTATTATTAGTTCTCAAACGGTGAGGGAGTTTTGTGTGATATGTAATACTTTTGAATGTATAGTTTTATTCATTATAACAAAATTAATGACTTACTTCTTACGGAAAAAAATGCTTTCCGTTTGCATTTATGTTGACTAATAATGCGTTTTTACAGGTCCATAATTTATTGAAGATGAGGAATAAAACGAAATAATGTTGAAGAAAGGTTTAACGGAATAATAGCCAAATTTTTAGGTGGAAAAAGGATAAATTATTCCAATAAGCAATCTTATCAAGGGCTATGCTATGCAGCGGTTGTATCCCACAACTCTCGAAAACCACTGTATACATTACATAAACAGCTTTTAGGGAAAACTCCTGGAGGCAGACTAAAAAAATCAGAAGAAAACAGACTATCGAAATGTCGTCTTACTTTGCGATATTTTCAAAAGAAAAATCGAATTCAGCGACACATGAATCGAAAAGATGCTGAGTATGGAGAGTTCTGCATAAAACCAGATATTTCTGAATCTATTTTCGAGGCGGAGAAAGAAATACTTTTGGATGAGTTGAGAGAAAAACAAAAAGATAGGAATAAAATAGAACGGGAAACAATTTTACAGTTACAATTACAATTTTACAGAGTAACTGCAGTGAATGGATGAAGTTGCGGCGTAAAATGATCACAGCATATTCATTTGGAAAAGTTGTTCGTAGAAGAGACAATATAAGCTGTGCAGCTCTTGTAAAATCGTTACTGTACAAAGTCAATATCTCTCATGTATCTTCAATAAGTCACGGAAGAAAATATGAGAAAGAAGCTTTACATCAGGCTAGCGTTGAACACGATATTGAAATTCAACCGTGTGGGCTATTTATTGACAAGAAATTTCCATTTCTAGGAGCTTCTCCGGACGGTCTTAGCGGCGATATGCTAGTAGAAGTAAAATGTCCTTTAACCTCCTTCAAACTTGGCTTAGAAAGAGCTATTCAAGAGAAGAAAGTTACTTTTTGGAGGATAAACAAAGATGGAAGTATGAGCATAAATACAAATCATGATTGGTATTTTCAGGTACAAGGGCAACTTCACATTACGGAAAAAAATGTCTGTTTATTTGTTGTATGGAGTGGACGAAAATATCCTTTAAAAACTGAATACATTTATAAAGACGACGATTTCTGGAAAATAAAAATGGAACCCAAATTTGTCCGATTTTATTTACATTGCTTACTTCCTGAAATTATTGATCCAAGAAATAACAGGAATATGCCAATTAGGAATCATCCTTTTATAGTCGATGCAATCAATGACAAACTAAAAAAAACACTCTCTCAACCTCCAACAAAGCGTTAATTAACATATTCAGAAAAAATACAAGATTCGTGTGATGTTGTAGAAGTTACGCCTATAACGCAATCATCATCAATGGAGTTACAAAATGGTATAATTACAGACGATGTGTCATCAACAATTGTTCCTGATTTCAACTCTATTGATATTGAGAATGTTATATCATTTGAGAAATTTTAGGTTTATGAATATGCTACATAAATTCACAATATAAGTATTTTTTGTTTTTCCAATTTTTTTACATTATAATAAAAGCAGGTATAAGTAAATTTTTTTTAAATACATGTAAAGCTAATATGTTCTAATTAGTGGTAATAATACCTCCCTAGTTGAGAAATTATCGTGATTAGAGAGGGAGTACTATCACGAGTAAGTTCACATCGTCCACCAGTTAAAAAGGTATTAGTAGGTATACGGAAGCATTGGCAAACGGGGAGGCCTGGTCGGGCGCTTCCTACGTATTGCAGGTACATAGTACGCGGCTACTGCAATTACTTGTCTCGTGCAGAAAAGACCAAAAAATGTGCACATTTTATATTCTGTTGGAAGGGGTAGAAACCCAAATATGTTTGGCGTTTATATTCGCCTTAAGCGGATTTTAGCTAGGTGATTACACCCACACGACAGAGCCGTCGAGCCATTGGCTATGGTATTTGTCACATACGGCCGAACCGTGCCTTTTGGCTCGGCTCCGTGGATTCTGGACTTGCCGAATATCAAAAAGAAGCTGCCAAGGCAAAAACAACCTCAGCTTACCCACACACAATGTGTTTTGGCTAGGAACGGGTCTATTTGGCTCGCTGGCTCGGCCGTATGAGTCCAGCTTAAATTTCGTTCGATCATCGAATACTATATATTATGCGTATTGCATAGGCAAGCTCGAGGTATCTGGTGACCAAGAAGAGGAAGAAAACATAATGTTCAGCAGACCCGTAACTTTTACGGCATCTAGTTGAAACAATATTAACCATTTATAGGGCAGGATTTATAAGCAACACAAAAAGGCTCAAATATAACGAACCCATGCATATTGCGCATTTCGGTTAGCGAAATATGTTACTCGAAATTTAGAGAGTGAAAAATAAGGTTGGATTTACTCTATTCCATCTAGGTTTTAATTTGGAATGGAGAGTAAAAAAAAATATTTGAAAATGACATAACATCTAGACATTTTGTAATTTTCTAATGTGTGGTTATCTGCTTAAATTACTAACTTCTTTTATTTACACTATATTATTACTAAACAGGGAAATTAACATGAAAAACACGCGCTATCTATTCTGGTTAGCTTTGGTACATTCTTACATTGTATGTACAAGTATTAACGAAATGTAAAGATGTTATTAAACCTAATATATAGCTGATTAAGTCTTGCTCTGGAATCCTAAATTATGTGTATTGTTGTTTATCAAACACCAACAAATATTTGATGTTTTTAAAAGGACAAAAATAAATTCACCAAAAAATATTAATTTCTAACTCCATATGAAAATATATACATTTTGAGCAACCGTACTTATATATATATATATATATTATTACTGTAGACCAGTGTTCCGCAAAGTGTGCTCCGCGGCACACTGGTGTACCGTGGCCATTTGTAAGTGTGCCGCGAGTCCCGCGTCACTTCTCACAAAGTGCTCTGTAAATCGGTCTTTGCTTTTCTGTGCGGCGCGGCGGCCGGAGGTGGCGTGGGTGGGACTCGATCGCTGCGAAGTGGCCGTGTGCTACGCCGCTACGTTACATTATCACGTGTGCTACACTACATAAGTGGGGTGCTATTGCTACATTATCACGTGATTGCGCACGAGCTATCGGGGTGCATGCGCGTGACAACATAACATTACGAATTACGACGGCGACGTTGCGCCCGCTTGTTTAGTAGTCATTCGTTAATGCTAGTGTTTGGTTGTGTCGTCGCGAACTTAATTGACTTTATTAATTGCAAATCTATTTAAAAAAGAAGAATGGGTAGCAAAACTTGCATATCTGGCGGACATATTCGCTCAATTAAATGAGCTGAACAAAAAAATGCAAGGAAGAAATTGTAACATTTGAACGTCTTCGGACAAGATTGAAAGCTTTCGCGCTAAGTTGGTGCTATGGATCAGCCACGCTACCAATGGTAGTAACAAAATGTTTCCAAATGTCATGGCTGCCGATTCAGAAAAAAATGCAGGCTTTGATAGTGAAACACTTAGAGCTGTTAGCAGAAAAAATGAACTCATATTTTCCTAAGTGTGACCTGCAACCTATGGACTGGGTAAGAAATCCATTTTCGGAAAGCATTTCCCTTGGACATTTACCAATAAACGAGCAGGAAGAATTCATGGAGCTTAAAACTGATCGGACACTAAAATTAAAATTTTCTGAAACAGAGTTAGCTCATTTTGACTCCACGTAAAAAAATGAGTATCCACTGCTGTCAAAGCGAGCTATTGCAATTCTATTACCATTTGCCACGACCTATTTATGCAAATTGGGGTTTTTAACTCTCACTACGATAAAGTCAAAAAAAGAGAACGCCTGAGGACGATCGACGAAGAGATGCGAGCAGCGTTATCAACGATTGTTCCAAATTTTGATCGTCTGTGTTCAGTTAAACAGGCTCACATTTCGCATTAAACATCTTTTCATGTTATATTGATTTTAATAATAAATATTAATAAAATATTGTTTTTGGTAAATTTTGGTTCGGAGTGGCCACGCTTATTACGAATAATTTTTAGAAAAAAACTTTAGATATGCCGTAATTACTATAAAAGGAAACTTTTTGGCTTGGTGGCGGCGGAAAAATATGCATTTTAATTATCAATTGGGTAAAATTAAAATTCACTTCTCGAACCGATTCGGTGACAGTTCGCGGTCATTCTGTCACTGTTATGTGATAAATATCAATCATAATTACACAAACCCGGCTAGACAAACCCTGCTTTGCCAAACAAACCATTCAAAACCTGGGATGTTTTTTTAAATTATGATGACATGCAGCTTTCGTAGTTGAACCTCAAAGTTCGCCGTTATTCGTAATAAGCCTAGCCAATCTTATCCAAAATTTACCTTGTTTTTTTTTCTTTGGTGTACCGTTAAAATTTCTTGATTAGTTAGGTGTACCGTGAACATAAAAAGTTTGCGGAACACTGCTATAGACTATAACAAATAATTTCATTCTCTTTTACGGCATGATTAAATCACCGATTAACGAATTAAATGTATTTATAAAACCAACCTTCCTTGCCGCCACTCGTATGAAATTAAAATCAATAAGAGTTCACGTGTTTGAGTTTAAGAATAATTTTAATTCACCCAATTTATGAACCCATTCGCGATTTTTGTTCGCAAGTTCGAGTTGTTCACTCGATGGTAAGCTAGATAGTGATGCCATTCCTAAAATATTCTGTGGAAATTCTTTCCACCAGAAATATACCAACTAGCCCATATAAATATTTAACAACCTACCGATTATCATTGATTATCACTGAGGTAATATCCGATATTCCTTACAATATTAGTGGAAATGGTATTTTCTAAGATAAAAGCAGGAGAAAGGGAATATCTTGATATTGTGGATGTATCTATTTTATAAGTGATGTGTTTTCCATATCCAGAAGCAGGTTTATTGGCTCATTGTTCTGAGATTATTTTACGATGGTTCATAGCTAAGTGGTTGTGTTTCAGTTTTGTACTTTGACTTTGCTTTTGTGGAGATTCTATATGAGTTTTGACTCTCATTTAAAGCAAATTTAGTAACTAAGCGATTGGCTTGTTACTATAATAACCAAGTGCGAAACTTTAAAAAGGTGATTGTGTGGAAGAACATGTTTATAATAACCCAGAGTGGTTTACTTGCTACATTGAACTCTCGCCTCTAAATCCCAACCGCAATCTGTATGTGCTCATCCTCCTGGTTTCTTGACAGTGTTTTTGTTTTCCCAGGCTGTGGGACTTGACGGAGTGGTGTCCGCATGGGGGCCCAACCCGCCGGGACAGAGCGCCTGCGGATCCCGCCTGGTGTCGGGCCTGTTCACGCGGCCGCAGATGCCCCTGGGGTACACGCTGCTGACCACCATCCCCCAGGGAGCGTGCAGGATCAATGTCACTGAGATGCACCATTCCAACAATTATCTAGGTAAGATTTTCAAATACATAATATTTATATGTAATAATTTGTGGTGATCAGGATACGTGATCTGGAATAATAATAAGTGGTCCAACTTAAATAGTTAGTCCCGTTAAAAAAGGGATTTAAGTAGAAAACATTTGAATAAAAGAAAATGGGAAATTTTGAAACAAGACGCCAAATTATTTCTGCTATTTATAACATTTTTATGTTAGAAAAAAAAATCGGATCTCCATATGAAATAACATAGAAGATAAATCTAATACCTACAAAGCCATTTCCGCTATATTTTATTATTGTTATTCTTACATTAACCTTCCAGCGGGCGCGTTGAGAAATTTCCCTTGAGCTTGTCGTAAATTTTACGTCATCAAGTTTTCTCCATGTAAAAGGTGTTTTCTTTATACAAACGTTAGGGAATTTCTTTAAGGATATGAAAAATCATAATAGGCAGTACTTAAAAAAAAATTGACTTTCTTAAAAAAACGAAGCAAAACTCTAAAAATGTTGATATTTCAAAACTAAATATTTTATCGACCTATTTAGTCAGAATCAATATTCTCATCCTTACAATTGTTACAAACCACCTCAACTGAAGAATGGTTCTTGCATGTAAAGGACTGGCAACGGCAACACTTCATTGATGCTGAGGATCTTTTCTTATCCAGTGCACATAACCGACAAACACCGCGTTTTGGAAAGCTTCTGTTTTATTCTTCTGTTATCGGTTCAACTGCCCTCCCGTAATTCACTTTGAGAAAAGCATTTATATCTTGCGGTAAATGTTTGACATTTGATTTGACTCTAGCATAGCTCGAAGCTCGATGCTTACAACTAAGTCGCAAGAGTTGGGGAAGCGATAAGGCGCGTTTGTCGTAAATTTTACGACAGCGCGCCCGCTGGAAGGTTAATCATGTCGACTGCCATAATACGGGCATGAGCCTAGTGTGGTAGTTAAGCAAGTTATCAATATTGTAAATTTTTAATATTGGTAAAATTTTAAATTAAAAAAAAAACTACAACCACTGCTTGTCTCGTATTCGCAACTATAATTTATCACCGCAGTGTTGTACCTTTTCTTATTTTGGTATTCCGACCATTAAAACCGATTCTCGAGCGGTGATTCAATTTCCCAAATTGATTTCGCGTCCGCCTCTACAAACCGATCCTCCATTCAATTAGTCAATTTGGCGAAAGCCACCCGGCAAGATTTATATTATTTAAATCGCCCAACAGACAATGACAAAAGGAGTGTTGCCAACCTAACAAGCAGAACTAAAGAGTTCGTATTTTATTATTTTAATTCCGTGTCTATGGAACACAGATGAAATAACTATTGAAGATATAGCATATCTCTATAGAATATCTCAGAAAGGCTAACAATATTTTAGAACTGCATAACATTTGTGGACAAACTTCTTGGCGCTTCTGGGTTCAGGAATTGAACATGAAAATACCCCAATTCCCAAGTTTTTGATGATTCTCTGCAATATTTGTTTCAAATATTTATGTTTATATTGTTTTTTATCTACAGTTTTGGGATAGTGTAATTTGACGGAAAATAACGATCGTTCGTTTTTTTTAATATTTCAATCACATCATTAAATTCTACTGATATACTACAAATCTTAAGTTTTGTGTTTATAGTATCTTCACATGGTACATGTATTGTTTACATTTGAATGTAAACATCACTGGGACCAAGCCTGTGTTATCAAGTTTTTAATTTAATGAAAATAAAATAAATATGCACTTTAAAAGAACAGTACTTTGAAAAAAATGTTTTTCCAAAATATGTGTTAATGGAATATTTTTTAATATTTCCGTTTGGAGGGTGCGTCAAGTGTGAATTGTGAAGGTTGCTAGGCTAATGCTAAAGAATCGTCATGCAGCATCCTCCGTCTGCTCACAATATAAGACGGACACGACAATAGCGCCGACTGTCAAGCGAAGAGCGGCGAACGCGTCGAGTCTAATGCCGAGACAATGGCGGGAGTTTCTGTATTATGGACTCGAGACTCGGGATTCCGATTTACGGCCGCTCGGCTCGCCGGCCGTGTTTCGGTCTTTCGGTGACTTACCGGAGGATTATCATGAAAAATGTTAATGCCGCGTCCGGGAAGGACAGGATACAACAGCTGGCTATACGCTATAATACGTGTAACACGGAGCAGTTACATTCATTTGCCGTGGACCGTATCCGTGGAGGACCGATACGCTTTATAGCTCACCAATCAGGGGCGGATCAGTGATGTCATTTTTAGTGAAGGGTTGATTTCAGATAACTTAAATCCCCAGACCTGCTGCTTTTCTTCAGAAGGGTGCACTCTTAATATGTTTATAAAGTAGTATGCGGTTTTCTCTGATATGTTTTATAAATTTATACTTTTCGGGTAATTGGCCGTAAATCGACTTACATTGACAGGTTGGGTTCAGTTTGTACATCAATCAGTTTATATGCGGAAACTTTAAGCGTGTTTGCATGAGCAGTGAGCGCGCCTTTGGTGTGGCTCCAGTGCCGGTAGGATCACTGACCTCTATCTATATAGAATTACCTGTCATAGTACCTACATGTCAAATAGACAGGTCACTGGCTGAGTTGGCATCGCGTTCAGTTCCCACCCCGTATCCTACCGTATATTTGACGCATTCTCACCTCTACTTACGATCCGTAGAAGAAAGACTAGATATAATTTCATGCATATATAACCTTGGTGATCTACCGTATATTTAACGTATACTTTACCTTTGAAAATCTTTTGTTGGAACACAAAGAAACAACCTTTTTGCAATTAGCGCTGTTGTTATCAGCGCCCTTGAGGCGATTCATTCACGAAAACGGCGCTATATAAATTAGTCAAATATTATTAATATTGTTGCCGGTCCTAGACCCTGTTCAATATATAAGCAGTTAAAATTTCACCAAATGTGACATGTTGCAATAAATTAATCGCCACCGTTATATTCGTTACTTGGGTCGACTTAAAACTTTCAGCGAGTAGTAATATACTGAAAATACTTAAACACAGTTATACAAAGAAACAGATACGTATGAAAACTATATAAAATATTATATATTTCAATAAAAATAAAAATAAATTGTCATTTTCTCTCTCTCATTACTACGCAGGCAGTTGTTTGGCCATTTTGGAGAAATTTATACTAAATTACAACTTTAGGATAACTTATCATAATTAATAGTGCATCTCAATCATCCGAAGGACAAATCATTTACTAAAAGAGCTGGCACTAAAATATTAGCGAACGGCCAACGGCAGTAGAATAATTAATGTCTTATTCAAAACTCCATTAGTTTTCCCATCAGAAGCTGTGAAGACGGTGTTCACATTCGTGTTATTTGTAAAAACAAAATCTACATTTGACTGTGCAGCTTCTATCAGTTTCTTTTTAAACAAAGTAAAATTTAATTCTTGCTGACATTAAAGCGAAGACACCATGCAAACTTGTATTGCGTTTTTTAAAATTATGCGTTTGTGTATGTATGTATTATATGGTACTTCATTTATTCATCAATATAATAATATATAGATATTATTGATGGTCCTCCATTATCTTTACCTCTGTATGTGTATGTATGTATGTATTATATGGTACTTCATTTATTCATCAATATAATAATATTGGTTGATGATCTGGCGTGTAAATAACACAGACCATCCAGGGAATATTTTATTTCCCTATGAAAATAATTTGATTGATTAATAAATTCACTCTGCAGGGAGAAAACAACTTAAACCAGTCACCAAAAATGCATATGAACTGAAAGACTCACCAGAAAATGGCACTCGCAAATTGAGGTCTTCTCCTTGGTCTTTAGATTCGGTGGCAGGCAGCAATTAGCACAATAACTTTGCATTTGCACTATAAGGTTATAATATCAACCAGCTCACAAGAGAGTAGAAATATTAATGATAAGATGAATCAGCACATTGATTGTAATAATACGCACTGCCATGATTTGTGACATTTATTGTGACAAAAAATATATTTTAATCATTTTTGTCTTAAATAGACCTCTTTTGACAAAATGACACAATTCCAGATGAATCCACTGATCAAATGCAAAAGGCGACTGTAATTTGTTTATCATTCACCTGCAGAAAAAAGTCTATCCTAATCTGATCAGAGATGTCTCTTTTGTCTTTATATATTAAAAAATTAATTAATTCATGTACTATGTTTGTTTATTAAAAAAAATAATTCCCATTAATTATAAAGTAAATTTTAAATCGACTGCCTCTCCAAATATATATATATATATATAGATATTATTGATGGTCCTCCATTATCTTTACATCTGTACGTGAATGTATGTGTGTATTATATGGTATTTCATTTATTCATCAATATAATAATATATATAGATATTATTGATGGTCCTCCATCTTTACATCTGTACGTGAATGTTTGTGTGTATTATATTGTATATCATTTATTCATCAATATAATAATACATAGATATTATTGATGGTCCTCCATTATCTTTCCCTCTGGTTCACGAATTGTTCTTTTGCTCAGCAGCTCATTTCTTCGTTGAATCCTTCAAACGATATTTTACAAAGATCAGATGTGTTTACTGAAAACTTTATTATGGTAATATTTATAAAATTAGTTTCTTTGTTCTATTACATAACCGAAACTGGCTATTTACAGTATTATGTATGGATGTTAACACCTGGAATCTAACTTATTTCTTTTATGGTCTAAATAACCTTATCCCGTCCCTTGTTCTGTTGTACTGGATATTTTTGTATCTGAAATACTGGATGTTTTTGTATATGTTTTTATCTGAAACTATAAAATTATCGAATTTTTATTTCAAACCACAGCTATTATTATTTACCTCTAAGTTTTTTGGCTTTATTCTTAACACTTTGAGTTTCCCGTTAATAATAATTATTATAAAATAAAATAATTATGTGCATATGTCAGTAAAATTATAAATATGTAAAATTAAAGCTTTTACTTGGCTATGAAGCACAATTAATACTATGAGACTATTAATACCTTTACAATCATGTTTTATGTTACCTGTTACCTGCCAGACCATAAAACAGAAAAATATTTGTTCAGCCTTCAGAGCGGTGCCATTTATAAAAATCAAAAATGAAGCCTAAAGTTTTATTACCCTAAATGATGCCGATTTTGTTTTCAATACATTCTTCGAAGCGCTAAGGTCAAAATGGCATCGCAAATTTCTCTTCAAGGATAATATTAGAATGCTCGCATGTTCTCCGGAGACCCATCGGCAGTCCACAGATTAATTAGCTATGCATAACTTAATGTTTTCTTGGAAGTGGTTTGTCATTTTGATTCCTTCTTTCTCTTCCAGGCGTTTCTTTCGTTCTTTCACTCCAACTCTTACTTTTTTCTTACATCCCTTATACACTTGTTTCGCTCGATCCTTCTCTTCGCTGGAAGCACTGCCAGCCGCAATCAGACTATGCTTTCTTCTTCTCTGAGACCAGTGCTTCATCAAGGGCCGAAGGATTGACTACATCTATTATCATTATTACATCTGGTGAATGTTCAATATGCTGGTCTCTTCATCAAGGGCCGAAGGATTGACTACATCTATTATCATTATTACATCTGGTGAATGTTCAATATGCTGGTCTCTTCATCAAGGGCCGAAGGATTGACTACATCTATTATCATTATTACATCTGGTGAATGTTCAATATGCTGGTCTCTTCATCAAGGGCCGAAAAATTGACTACATCTATTATCTATTTATTGTTATTAAGTTTAATTTGTAGAACTCCATTTTATTTTTTTTATTTTTTTATATATACAATAATATTATTATTGGGTTTATAAAAACAGTTTATTTTTAAACAAGTTCTGCTGTGTAATTATTATTACGCGTGACAGCTGTTTCGCCCTCTAAAGGCATTATCAAACTGTTTGATAGTGATAGTGAAATAGATATAGTGATAGTGAAATGTTTGACAGTTTGATAATGCCTTTAGAGGGCGAAACAGCTGTCACGCGTAATAATAATTACACAACAGAACTTGTTTAAAAATAAACTGTTTTTATAAACCCAATAATAATATTATTGAATATATAAAAAAAAAAAAAAAAACATCTATTATCATTATTACATCTGGTGAATGTTCAATATGCTGGTCTCTTCATCAAGGACCGAAGGATTGACTACATTTATTATCATTATTACATCTGGTGAATGTTCAATATGCTGGTCTCATGTTATGAACACTGAATTCTAACTTAGGATTAACTATATTATTTATTACCTATTCTTAAAATCGTTCTACGTCCAGTAAAAAAAATAATTGTACCCTTATGCAACTTAAACACTGTACGGAATATTTATTGACACTGTTAAGGGAGGAATATATGAAATATCCCTCGTAATTATCGAAGATAGAGGAGACCGAGCAAAACGCGTCAGGCCACTCCAAAAAGCCCGAAAAAATAACCTAATAATAAGTACGTAATACTTAATTACAAGTAAACATAATATGTATACCTTAACCCGTGTAAATAAAATAATATATATATAAATCTTATTTAACCTGAGTCAACCAAAGTAGCTTAATATACCTATATGTTAATTAATTTATATTTTAAAATTAGGAATTTTTTTAGGAAAAGAGGCGCTGGCGATCGGAATCAAGAGATTAAAAGAGCGCTCAATGCAGAAAATTTCACTAAAAGTTTCAGCGCTAATTTAAAAGAAAACTCTTTAAACCGAGTTGGTAATTAAAATTTAATTAAGTTTATACCTCTTTACGGGGTAAAGTCGACATTTTTCCCTACGGAGTAGATATAGTAGGTGTATACCGAAATATACTATAGGTACCTTCGATTTATACGGATTTTTACCATTCTAACAAATTGTAATTTGCTTTACTGTGTACGCCTGTATACTGTGTTTTTTTCTGATAAGTGATAAGTATGTTGTTTCATTCAGTTTCAGTGTTCTTCAGTTTGGTATAAATATGACGAGATTACTATTTAATGAACACATGGTGCAAACCATATCACCTCAGAAGTAATACTTTGGCGGCAGTAGACATAATATAATAACATAATATTCTCCACTAACCAAAGCTGGAATTCCGTACGACTGACCGTACTCCGTCAGAAAGCGCGCGCCTGACCGTCAAGTTCATAGGAACGACCCTTGCAGCTTTACATATTTGAGAAAACAATGGCGGGGAACTTTCTGTTTCGCAACGCCTACATGATTCTCAAAAACATTTCTAACCCTTTTAGAGGACTAAGTAATCAGGGGTTTACATTTTTCGAACATTTGCTCCCCAGGGTTCCATGATATTTCATCAAAATGAAAATTCAATACACCTTTAAAAAGTGATATAGGGTCATTAAAAGTGATGAAGCAAAAACTAGGTTTAATAGTTACCTATTTAACCTAGTTTTCGTTTCATCACTTTTCATGACTTTATATCACTTTTTGTAGGTGTGTTGTATTGTCATTTTGATGACATACCCGGTCACCGCTCCCCAGACAACCAATATATTGCTGTAAAATAGTTTTACGTGTGGGTTATAATTCAGGAAAGATATACGAGTTAGTGTACTTCACACCTTCATACGTAAACGGGTGGCGACACAGTTTCCCGTATTTACACCGTCCAGCCAGGGACGTTTACTTCACACCTTCATACGTAAACGGGTGGCGACACAGTTTCCCGTATTTACACCATCCAGCCAGGGACGTTTACTTCACACCTTCATACGTAAACGGGTGGCGACACAGTTTCCCGTATTTACACCGTCCAGCCAGGGACGTTTACTTCACACCTTCATACGTAAACGGGTGGCGACACAGTTTCCCGTATTTACACCGTCCAGCCAGGGACGTTTACTTCACACCTTCATACGTAAACGGGTGGCGACACAGTTTCCCGTATTTACACCGTCCAGCCAGGGACGTTTACTTCACACCTTCATACGTAAACGGGTGGCGACACAGTTTCCCGTATTTACACCGTCCAGCCAGGGACGTTTACTTCACACCTTCATACGTAAACGGGTGGCGACACAGTTTCCCGTATTTACACCGTACAGCCAGGGACGTTTACTTCACACCTTCATACGTAAACGGGTGGCGACACAGTTTCCCGTATTTACACCGTCCAGCCAGGGACGTTTACTTCACACCTTCATACGTAAACGGGTGGCGACACAGTTTCCCGTATTTACACCGTCCAGCCAGGGACGTTTACTTCACACCTTCATACGTAAACGGGTGGCGACACAGTTTCCCGTATTTACACCGTCCAGCCAGGGACGTTTACTTCACACCTTCATACGTAAACGGGTGGCGACACAGTTTCCCGTATTTACACCGTCCAGCCAGGGACGTTTACTTCACACCTTCATACGTAAACGGGTGGCGACACAGTTTCCCGTATTTACACCGTACAGCCAGGGACGTTTACTTCACACCTTCATACGTAAACGGGTGGCGACACAGTTTCCCGTATTTACACCGTACAGCCAGGGACGTTTTTTGAGTTGTAAAAAGAATATAAATGTACAAATATAATATAGTATTTTTATAATAATACTATGACAGAAGGCGTCCGTATGTTGTACATATGTATATAGAAATACCGTCTCAATAATAATGCCCTTATTAAGCAAATTTGTCTGCGATTCGGCGGGAATCGAGTCCACAACTTTCCTACTCGAATGCGAATTTATTTATTTCTATGCTGGTGCATATAAACTTTATAAGTAGGTATTAACCGTTTGAGTGCCAATCGTCGATTTTCGTCGATTCGTGTTTTAACGAAGATTGCCGATCGTCGATTTCCGTCGATTGCGTCAGTCGTGTTCTGATTCGCGCGTACGTCGGTACGTAAAATGCTCATTTTTTCGAAACGCCTGGACTTTGGGAACCTCCTCCGCGTGATTCTAAACCAATATTCTTTAATAAAACACCGAAAGAAATCCTTGAAAATTCAAAGAATTTATGGGGTTTTAAAAAAATATATAGTTTCATAAAAAAGATTTTTTTTTGGTGGCATTTTACAAGCAACTGTATGAATTTTTTTGGCACTCAAACGGTTAAGTGCAAGTAACATTTTTTTCTATAATTTGTAATGCCTCAAATATGACATTACAGTCTACATTTAAAGATAAAAAACTTCTATTTAACTTCAACCTTAATTTTTTTATTAAAACTCCAGTAAAATCATATTAATCTATCTATAGGTACTATATTTTTTCTTTCTTTAACCACCACTGTTTTGAATACATAACTAATAATACTCACGCACAGGCTTCACCTTTGTGGGATTTTTTTTGTTACTGTCTTATGTTTTGTATAATTATATATGTACCTACCTTTATGTATGAAATAAAAAATTGGTAATAAAAAAATAAAAATAAATGTTCCTAATACTATTTACAAAAATCTTATTGAGCAAGGTTCGTAGAAAATAAATACGTACTTTACATCTTTAAGAAGCTCATTAATTAGAGTGTAAAATAATCAGTAACTGAATTTACGAGTAGGATGTCACCTCACTAGGAAAACTTATGCTCATGTGTTCGCATGTTTTAGATAAAGTAATATTGTATATTAGGTTGGTAGCAGTTAAAGTACATTATATATAAATATCGCAGTATATTTTTCGGAGGTCTTTGAAGAAGAGCCGCCATTGAGTACGACGTAGAAACATCTCAATTCGGAAATTACCAATCATTTTTGAAAAACGCTTGGTTTTAAGTCAAATACATTTACAATTGAACTTTTAAAATTTACATTGATTTTCTTACAATCTTGGCATTTAATAACTTTTTAGCGGCGCCAATATTTTTTTTCTGCTATTAAATGTCTGAATGTACATACTATTTAATGGAAGGTACTTAGGTAGGTATCTTGTAAATGTAAATGTTCGTTCGTTTCAAAATCTAAAATCTTCGAAAGTTCTTCACCAATAGCTTTGAAATTTTTCATTCAAATACGTGTGTGTTTTTAAAACCTATACTATATAGATGTTGCCTGTGACAGTTAAAAACCAGTTAAAAAAGATCTGTTGGACATAAAAGCAACAGGCGCTATTGTTTCTCTATCTGCACAGACAGACTGAGCCATAGCAACGAGTGGCGAAATAGTAGAAATAGTAGAAATAAAAAGCACACTCTTCATAAACTCTAAATTAATAAAAATAGTAGTATTATTTTCACCAAAACACGACTCCATAGCAAATCTCAATGGATTTAAAATTCAATCATTAATTCGCACTAATAAAAATATGACTTAATTGGGTTAGGTTTCCTTAAATTGTATGTTTTAAGTGTAAGTAGGCGTTCCTAGTACCCGCCCAGTGAAGAAATAATGAACCTTCCCACTTGGTCTGTAATTTTCAAAAATATCTTTTTTCGTCTGTCAACCATCCACCACCAATGGTAATAAGAGCCATTAAAAACGCCCCAAATGCGTTCGTAAAATTTGTGGTCATGCGTTCCTAGTTGGAGTCTCCGGAGAGCTAAATAGAATTATTTTCCTTTTATGAACTTATTTTTATATCGTAAATCACCCATTGCTTGGGCAAGCCGCATAAAGGACACATAAAACCTTTCAAGCAGTTACCCGCCTAACGCTTTTATGGTTTATCGGTTTGATAATCCTGTCAAAATCTACTACCGCTTTTCTTCATTTATCGTTTTTCATTCCATCATTTTATTTCTGAAAATCTGGATATGAGATACATCTACCATTGTATCTTTGATAACTGAACGTTAGTCTAGTGAGTTAAATAATATGGTGTTAATCCAAAGGACATTCGACTTCAGTTGCCCGTCATATGGTGAAACTGGTCCGGTAACTATTTATAAAAAACTAGATGAATGTTATACATTTGTTTTAATACACGAAAAAGTGATTTAAAAGTTTCTAAATTAGAAATAACCGCATTATAAGTATTTACATTGTATTCAGACCAAAATTAACTTTTACGTAATTCCAAATGAAATGTACCTAAAAATTTAAATTAAAATTTTACTGTTTCACAGAAAACGTTAAACGTTTCAGACTTTACTAGCTTGGTGAAATATTCTGTATTCCCGCAAGTCTCACAATTTCTACCAAACATGCATTTAACGTTATAGCTTTTAGCGTGATGAGATTTCTAATTATTAATTTTAATACTCAGTTGGTACTCAAATTCCAATGACGCCCGGCTGTCTACCGCTACAACTTATATTTAAAAAAAACACTGGAGAATTTATATGTATGAATGTTTGCCTTTTATAATTTTATACCAACACACTAAAAGTGATTTTTGGAAAAATTCACGGAAATAATGGACTTTGGAAGGAAAACAGCAATGCATAACATTTTGGAAAATGACCGATTTTTATGAGAATTGAAGTCACCAAATGCATTTCGGTGCAAAATAGTTTAAAAATCTAGTTCTCTACCCTCGAATTATAAAGGATCGTTCCAATTGGAAATTGGTACAGGAAGCCTTGAACATATCTTTGCTGTCGGTCAGTATTCGTGTTATTAGCATTATTCTTGGCGATCCAATTTCGAATACATTCATCATTAATTTGAATAGATACTAATTTCAGTGACTATTGTCATAAATCTGTTTGCAGTAAATAATATGATTTTCCAGTCTGTCCCAACTTTGTGACCACTTGTTCTATTGTATGAATGTGTTATTGCACCATTGCCACAGATATTACATTATAAGCGTAGACTACAGCGTGCGAGAACAGAAACTGACGTATTGTGTATTATGTGGGTAATTTGTCACTTAGACCGGTCTTCTTACTTGTTAATTATGAATTCGCGTACAGGGTGATAAGTGATAACACTTCAACGATGTCGAAAATAAACGATTCTCTGAAGCTGAATATTATTATCAATTGGGTAGTGTTTCTTGTTAGAATCTGGTTGATGCAAAGGCAGACAGAAGGATGATAATGAGCGAAGGATAATAACTAATTCACTATAGGGCCATTTCAAAAGACCGCAACCTTTCTGGGTAAGCAAATGTATTAATTGTTTTATCTGTAAAAATAAAGCATTCTTCAAGTAATAATACAGCTTATTCCTATTCCATATTTATAAAGCTCACTTTTTGTGAAATGTCACCTCAAGAATCAGTACATTTTTACTCTTATGACGTTCCTACAAACAAGATTTATGATTATAAAATGGATGTGAATACCCTGATTTTGAATGATTTTAAATTAGACAGGTAAATATTACATAAGGTGCCCACGAGTGTCCTCACTTGTCCACACTTTCAGGTCGTGGATTACCACGATGATATAATTATATAATTATTATATATAATTATTAAAAAAAACTATTTGCAAACATTCTCTTCAGTTACATCTCATTGGATGATTCACTTGGTCATGCCATTTCTCAATGGGTTTCGACGATTTATTGTATTCAGTAGCGCCTAATTTATTTTCTCGATAGTCCTTTCTCGTTCTATCCGCTGTGCATTTTCAAACCTACCAGATACGCCATTATTAATCTTTCACTATCCCACATTCAAATTATCACTATAGTATTCAAATATCTAACATGAATTATAACTATCCACACCTCAGGGAACTCATTTCTACTGTTATTTATGTAGATACTTCAGTTCTTCGATAGCCGCATCTGTGCTAGGTAACTACTATCTAAAAACGCACCGGAATTAGTGGATCCAACATTTGAACGTTTTACCTACTCAAGGATGTACAACGATAAATATACAACCTGCGTGTTATGTGCTCACCGTGCTTTTCTTTTGGAGTTTTTCAGCCTTTTGGGGTCTTCCACGTTTGGGCGTTTTATGTTTTTTTATTGTTTCTTCTTTTTACTCATCTTAAAAAAATACATTATCATGAGTGATCTACTGTGTATATATATATATCTTTAGTATATACTGTGTTGGGAGCAGGTATTTATTGCCGTGCTCTTGCTATTACTAGATATATATATATACACAATAGGTCACCATTATCATGGGTGATCTACTGTGTATATATTTCTTGTAAATACTGTGTTGGTAGCAGGTATGTATTGCCGTGCTCCTGCTAGATCACCATTATCATTGGTAATCTACTGTGTATATATTTCTTGTAAATACTGTGTTGGTAGCAGGTATGTATTGCCGTGCTCCTGCTAGATCACCATTATCATTGGTAATCTACTGTGTATATATTTCTTGTAAATACTGTGTTGGAAGCAGGTATGTATTGCCGTGCTCCTGCTAGATCACCATTATCATTGGTAATCTACTGTGTATATATTTCTTGTAAATACTGTGTTGAAAGCAGGTATGTATTGCCGTGCTCCTGCTAGTACCGTGGAATCAGAAACAAGATCGAAGAAATTTGAAACTTTTTTTCTCAATGTGTTAAGAATATAACACATTTAAAGCGCAGCGTAGTTGCGTAGTTGTTGCAATCTGGGACGGTGTGGCTACAAAGCTCCGAGGTCGTACGTCAAATTGATTTCTGGCCGTTTGTTTTGGAAAATCTGTAAATCGGGGTTAACGTGTGACGCGCAATGCTGTGATCCCATACGAGACTTGGGACAATTATGTTTGGAATCAGGAATATCTCACAAATAATTACATTTCTACAGGTTAGTTTACAACTTCATGGTGCTCATTTAAAAAAATCATCTGAAATAATCACAGGTAACGATGAGCAAGGTCATTAAACATGATGCATTATATTATTGGAAAAACGCATCCCCAATCAGTCTTTTAGAAAAGCTCAGAGTGTGAGCTTCATTAGAGAGTCATTAGTTCATCATCTAGTTCATCATCTAGTTCGTTATCTAGTTCATCATCTAGTTCATCAACTTTTTCGTCATCTAGTTCATTATCTAGTTCATCATTTAGTTTTTTTTCATCATTGTGTTTTTTCAAGATTGTGGGTACTATTTTAAGACATCCATATTACTTTTTGTACAATATTTGTTGCTGTCAATGATGTGGCTGCTGTTGATAAAGTGCCAGCATAAAATTAAATATTTTAAATTTTAGTAGGACTGAATTAAAAAATTGTGAGTTTGATAAAACTTGTTTGATAAGTAAAGGATTTTTATTGGTTTCTTGATTCTTGAATTTGTCTATATTATTGAACCGTCATGTAAGGTTATCGTGATTTATTTTTAAGGTGTTATTCTTAAGTGAACTTTTCAGACAGCGTTACATTAATAACATATGATAATACTTTTGGAAGGGAAAATCTCAAATCATATAAGGTTGTATAAAGTAAACATTCAGGCCAGGAAACTTTTGTCAACGACATCAATAACTCTTTATATACCCAGCAATAGTCCCTTTTTTTAAACAATAATGACCATGTAAATTATTTATCAATACGTTCATGGGTAAGGGTGCTAACTTCAGTAGGTTATTGTACATGTTGGTAGAAGTAAAAAAAGATAAATGACTTTTTTAGAAATTGCAATTCAATTATCATACAAAAATATTTTCCCATGGAAGAGTATTTATTTTCCCTTACAGAGAATTCAACGTTTTACCTAAAAATTACCTCGAAACATTGGAATTTTGTAAAAAAACTTATTTATCTATCTTGCTTCTAAAATCCTCGAAGTTAACACACTTTACCTCCGGGCTCGCTGTATTTTTTAATTGCTATAGTTAGTTTTAATAGTTTTAACCGTTTTTAATATTAAGGAACAAAGTGCAAAAATACATCAATGAACGCATCTGATAAACAATTTATAGTGTTCCAGAACAGGCACTACCACGAAAAAAATCATCTTATTACGTATAAACAACTTGCTAATATTTTCAAATGGGTTATAATCATAACCTCAAACAGTTTGAAACTTTCTACCACACAATAATAATAATATTGTTTTTTAAATAAAACTATAACCTAAATTGTGTTCCAATTCCATCAAAACTGAGTTCCGTGACTGGTGACGTCAGCATCAACATACTCAAAAAGCGGTTCAAAGCGTGCGTTTTAATGTGTTGGTTTTTCATGACCATTTATAAAATCTACTTACAATAATTTGTAGTAAAACTTATATTATTCAGAATCAGCTTTTGTTGATTTATATGATAAAATATATGTTTTTAAGCCATCGGAGTTCCGTGATAAACATTATTATGCTAAAATAATTTTGGAACCTACATACCTTGGTTGGAAGACTTCACAATAGAAACAAACACGAAAAATCTAAATATACGTTTGGTAGACAACTAATTGAATTTGATTTTTTTAAACTTAAAGAATGCATCACGTCTAACTACCTTGTTCATCGTAATTTTTAATTAATTTTGATAACGTTTTTTTGCTAATAAGTGCCATGAATTATTCATCCAATCTGTTGGATTGTAAATTATTTTGCTACCATTGTTAATTGTTTTTCTTATTTTTTCCCCTAGTCTTGTATGGGACCATAGTACTGTGCGACGAGACGGTGCGACGGTTTGACCATACTCTCTGCGACTAATCAGATGATCAAGTGTGTGTGACATTATTAATTTGTCGGTAAAATTGTCACTTTATGCTTAATCTCGGAGCGCTTACAAAAGCAGCTGGCCACCCCTAGACCGCCTTATACCTTCTAACTGTGGGTGGCTAACTATATCGACCAGATATGTAAATTCACCCAGTCCTTGTCTTTCAAATTCTGGGATACTTTTTGACTGCTTGCGAAGAATGATTGTATTTCTTGCTTCAAATCAATCACTTTTTCAACATTTTGGCACGGTTCAGCCATCTTACTTTTGCATAAAATGTAACGTCATTATACTGTGAATCCAAAGACTTGAGAAAATCTTGAAAATGAAGGTGATTCAACCCGACCTTAACCTCGACTTAATGAAGGTGATTCAACCCGACCTTAACCTCGAGTTAATGAAGGTGATTCAACCCGACCTTAACCTCGACTTAATGAAGGTGATTCAACCCGACCTTAACCTCGACTTAATGAAGGTGATTCAACCCGACCTTTACCTCGACTTAATAAAGTTCACTGTTTTGATGATCGCCTTCATGATATGATCCATTTTAAGGGACTTGGAATATAAATTCTACTTTGCATGTATCAATTTTAATAAAACTTCGTGTTTCCCAACCATTGTTGGAGCACCATCTGTTGAAAAGCCCGATAGGTTGTTGAGTTGTAACGAAAAGCGATTCAATATCGATTTTTACACTGATACTAACAAATCTCGTGAGCAAGTAGTATCCTTAAGCTGATACAGTGTCGCTAATTCTTCTATTTTGTTAAAGAAGGCATCAACACCTCGATAAAAATCGCCACTAGGGCGCTATCTCTAAGGTCTGTGCTTTCATCCAATGCTAGAGCAAAAAATATGAACTTGGATGCTTGATTTATAAAATTATTTTCAATATGTTTTCCAATGTCTTTGACAAGTCTAGTAATAGTTTGACGAGACAGGTTTATTTTTGAGAAATCGGTTTTCTAGTATGGTTACAGAATTTCAATGACACTCTCCAAACATTACTTACCATTATTACCATTTCACAATCTGAATATGGATTCGATTTTTTTACAAGTATCATGGCTACTGCATAAATAGCTTTTACATAGCATGTTAACTCTTGAGCCGCTCTAGTAAATATCCAACGTTATGCAGAAAGTTTCCTTTTTAATTCATTTACTTGGTCTTGTCTTATTTAAACTTATTTGCATGTTTAGCCTCGTAATGCCGTATAATGTTACACTATTTCAATACATAAACAGAGTTTAGGCTTTGTTTTAAATCCACAAATAAATTGTTTATAGTCCATCTGTCTTGAAAACTTCTCGGTTTTTCTGTGACTCTTCTTTTCTTTAGTCCAACGTCTTTACTACTTGACGCCATTGTGGGTCAAAAAATAAATAAAATGACTTCAGTATTACATAAATTTCTGACAAAAGGATAAGGTGCTTATGGTGAATTGTAAAAAATCTGTAATGCCATTAAGGATCTGATTCGGGCTAATACTAGTGACAGTTTTAGTAGAAGCTGTTTTGACAGTGTTTCGCTTTCGAAGTTCCAGGTAAAGTTGCGTCGCAGTCCAAGATCAAGTTCGAGAGTTAGGCTGCCATAGATAGCGATGGTGCTGCTATTCGCGGCTGCCAGCTCGTAAACCTATTTAGAAGGTCGTCCCTGGACCAGGCGTCGTGGAAAGACGCATAGATCCGCACCTGTGTCCACAAAGTATGGTGTATGTAATACCTTGTCTGTGATGATGTGGCGACTTACTTCGGGTGGGCTGCTAGCGCTGGTCGCCATCAGTTCTCACTGATGGCGATGGGACTCTCGCCCCGGGCGTTTTCCTGCTCAAAATTGCAGGGTTTCCTGCACACCCGTGCGTTGGTCGCATACTTCCTGTGGTACCAGCATATGCCTTCAAGTCTGGGATTTATAGAGCGAGGGGGATAGCGATGTTTCCTTGAATCACGGCTGGAACTCTTGGATTGCCAGTCTCTGGAGCGTAGAGTAGTTAAATCATGCCGCAAGGAAGCCAGTTCTTGTTTTATCTCCTCATGTTAATTTATTTATCATGAGAAAATTTATTTATTTATCTAAAGGAAAAAAAGTTTTTAAAGCAAAGGTTACGCACTTACAAGATTTCGCCAGAATTCAACATAAATCTCACTTTGTCGTGGAAAGTGACTTTACTGTGTTTTAGCTGAAACGATGAATGGAATTTCGTTTGTTCATTGAACAGTGTTAGTACACATAAAAATACTTTTACTATTCAATATGCATGTAAATAGAACTAGAGCATAATAGTTACTAATGTTACCATACGTTGACTATAATAAAACGTTAAGTTTGACTTGTGCATTGAATATCATATATTTGTACAATATTTTTTTTGTCAATTATGAAAATTGTACATACTGTGTAAAATTGAGTAAAATTAAAATTTTATAAATGAACACCTTGGTAAAAACCAGCTTTAGGTAGGGCTCCAAACTTATTGCAAACATAGATCGCATGTTTTTATATAACCACTAAAATCATCGCTAACTCCAACGTATCCAAAACGTTGAGTTACCAGCTTTATTTTGGCAGTAGCCCCACTTTATTGTAAAAAAAAATTAACTTCTGGGTTGCCAGCAACCAAATGGAAAAATGCAATAAAATTATTTTCGGATAAAGTTAAGTAGACACCTATACAGATTTTTTGATACATAAATATTCCATGGAAATAAGCGGGAAGTTGGGTGATTTCGGATGAAAAATATGATGAATTGCTCTCCTAATTTATGTAAAATTAATGACTTCACTAAGCGCACATGTTTCGCATAGCAGCTGTGATGTATCTATGTGTCTTACCATCTTGTTTATTTCGAGAAATGTTTTTAAAATATGTTTTTGAAATAATGATCGATCACTATATAATCGCTTCACCCTCTTCGAGATTCTCAAAGAAGACAGAATTACATTTAATGATTAGCTAGTGAGGAATAATAATTTAATAGAAATACCTCACAGCTGTTAAGCCAATGGTATGCGCTAAGTAAAGCCATTAATTTTACATATTTAGGAGAGAAATTCATCATGTTTTGCCTCATTAATCACGTATTAGTATATATGCTAGTGATGAACAGTTAACATAAGTATCTATTAATTGAAGACCGGAAATACAATAGGGCCCATGTTCTGAAAACATTATTATTTTATTATTTTTTGGTAAACTAATGTTTAAGACAAGATTTTTTATGCATAGCACAAAGGATAACAATTATTTTATAAGCATAATTATCCGCCTGAAACACTCATCCACATTGAAAAATCTCCTGATAAAAGATACATGACGCCAACGGGACTTGAACCCGTGTCCTTTCGATTTCCGGTCGACAGCTCTGACCACTGAGCTATGGCGGCTTATCTCTTATCCGCGAAATAATTCAATATATACTAGTGTTTCATTCAACAATTACAAACGGGACTCGAACCCACGGGTTCAAAACCACGGGTTCGAGTCCCGTTGGCGTCATGTATCTTTTATCAGGAGATTTTTCAATGTGGATGAGTGTTTCAGGCGGATAATTATGCTTATAAAATAATTGTTATCCTTTGTGCTATGCATAAAAAATCTTGTCTTAAACATTAGTTTACCAAAAAATAATAAAATAATAATGTTTTCAGAACATGGGCCCTATTGTATTTCCGGTCTTCAATTAATAGATACTTATGTTAACTGTTCATCACTAGCATATATACTAATACGTGATTAATGAGGCAAAACATGATGAATTTCTCTCCTAAATATGTAATATGTGTTTCAGGCGAATAATTATTGCTTGTAAAATAATTGTTACCCTTTGTGCTATGCATAAAAAAATCTTGTCTTAAACATTAGTTTACCAAAAAAATAATAATTAATATTTGACAAGTTCTAGTATTTCACCTAAAAATGTAGACAATTTGTCTCGACGCCATCTAGTGAGAGAGTTAGCACTTACAATGCCTTTCTCATATAAAATAAAGTTGGTTGTTTTCAAGTGAAAAAATGTAACAAGCAGTAATTGTTGAATGAAACACTAGTATATATTGAATTATTTCGCGGATAAGAGATAAGCCGCCATAGCTCAGTGGTCAGAGCTGTCGACCGGAAATCGAAGGGACACGGGTTCGAGTCCCGTTGGCGTCATGTATCTTTTATCATGAGATTTTTCAATGTGGATGAGTGTTTCAGGCGAATAATTATTGCTTGTAAAATAATTATTATTTTAGTTAAAAAAGTTATATGCCTTCACCAATAACCATATAAGTAATAATTGGGTACTAGCAGTTAAACACCCGCTCCGCGGGTTTTTTGCTGCTAGGCCCTGCGGGCGGCACTTGGATGGGCTTCGCCCAGTTTAAGTGATAATAACAACAGTTACATTTAATAGATAGATATTAGGTTATTCACAGAGAGAAGGTGAGTATATATTGTTAAAACACGGAACAGGAAGGAGTTAATTAATAATAACATGCTCAATTTAGGCATAATAAGAATGACAGTTGTTTGAATAGATGAAATTTTACGTATTTGTGATGGATTATTTCAAATGAAACACTATTATTGATTACATGTCTACAACTGATATTAACTGTTATCGTACCTAATATAATTTGCTCATAGGAGACTTGCAGTGCTTAAATGTGTGTTACAACCGTCAATAAATTGATAGTTGCAATACTAAATAAAAAAATAATTTTGACATTTTAGAAATTAGAAAACATGTCAATATAAAATCAGATTTAATTAAAAAACCTAAGAAAAATTAGAAATAATAATGAAAAATGCCATTACAAAGTGATAAGCTTCCAGAAGAAATCTAATTAGAAATTACACGCTTGTTAATGGTCAAGTTATTTTGCACAACTATGTGTATTGTGAGCTGCATATTTAAATATTCGCGCTAGTCATTTGGTTCGTTCTTATACCGCCAGAGGGGCAGAGTGGTCGAATTTTGCCTGCAGACCCCTTATTCGGGATTTCCCCGAAACATACGATTTGAATTCGACCAATCAGAGTGCCTAGACCGTCCAGACGCTAGCGTAATAATACTATCAGATTTAGTAACAAAAATGGCTACGTCTAATCAAGGTGGTTGGTTATATGGGATGGGATCCACATATTAAACATCCCTCATTGTAATACTAACTCAAAACCAAATACATACTGTTGTATTGTGGTGAACGAATATTATAACACGTTTGTATTTGATATGTTATTTATTAAACCAGCCCAGCTGGCGATCTGTTGACAAGTGGTGACAGCTAGGGTTTGTGTAGCACACACAATATATTAGGAAATGGCCATAGATAACATTATACTGATAACACCAACATCCCTCTTTTCCTAATAAAGAAAAACAAGTCAAGACAAGATGAACATTACAAATATAAATTTTTCTTTTCAAATAAACATAATTCATGACATAGTAATAAACTGTAAGTGAAATACAATTACCAAATTTAATTATAATCAGATGGATTATATCTATCAGGTTTTTTAACAATTCTGCCCGAACGAGTTCGAATGCTTGCCTCATTGTTTGTCAGCTCATCAGAAGTTGTAGGACCTGGATAGAACGGGATGGAATGAAAATCATTGTCAAAACGTACACCTTTCTCCGATGAACTATTTCCATTCAGCGGTGATGATGATTCCTGACGTGATCTGTCTAAATTTAAGTGTTTCCTATTCCTGCGATATCTTGAACCATCGGGAGTTTCAACAATATATGACCTTGGGCATCCTTTAACAATTTCTACTACAGTAGCTGGTGACCATGAACTTGACACATCTTTTTTAAAAACTACTTTATCGCCTATCTTCAACTCAGACAAGTTCCGAACCTTTTTGTCAAAATATTTTTTCATTTTGTTTTGACGACCCTTAAATTTATCTTCATATTCTTTAAATCGCACGACTTTTGGTCTAAGTTGACTGGATGTTACGGGTAAATTACATCTAAGTTGACGTGACATTAAGAGGCTTGCAGGGGATGGAAAATTATTTTTTGGACTATTTCTGTAATGTAACATAGCAAGATACGGATCAGTTTTGGATTCAAGGCATTTTCTTAAAATATTCTTTACTATTTTTACTGAACTCTCAGCTTGACCATTTGACTGAGGATAGTTTGGACTAGTGGTGATATGTTCAATATCCCACTCATATAAAAAGTTTTTTTAAAATGGCTGATTGAAATGGTGGTCCATTATCACTAACAAGCGTTAACGGTATCCCATGACGTGAAAATATAGATTTTAAGTGTGTGACTACAGTTTCCGCGTTATAATTGTGTAACATTGAATTTTCGATGTATTTTGAATAATAATCAGTAACAATGAGATAATTTGAGTTGTTGAAATGCATTAAATCTACACCTACCTTTTCCCAGGGAAAATTAGTGATACCATGGGGCAAAAGAGGCTGTGACGGGTTATTAGGTTTAAATTTAGTACAAATCTGACATTGATCGACAATGTTTTTAATATCAGAGTTAATATTCGGCCAAAAAATCATATTCCTGACTAGACTTTTTGCTTTTGACATACCTAAGTGACCTTTATGTACATCTTTTAAAATTTCAGGACGTAAAATTGACGGTATAATTAAACTAGGTCCCTTAAATACCAGATCATTGACAACATGAATTTCTGCTTGAAAATTCCAGTATGGTTTAACGCAGGGTTCAATTACATTTTTATTTGACGGCCAACCGGTTTTATAATATTTCATTAAAGTTAATAAAGACTGATCTTGTTTCGTCGCCTCAGTGATTAATTTCAGTTTTTCTTCTGAAACTGCCAGACTTGACATCAGTAAATTGATATGTATGTCAATTTCTTTTTCCGCATCTGTTATTTCTGTATCAGGTAACGGCGCTCTAGATAACGTATCGGCAATATACATAAATTTACCAGGTACATATCTGACGTCTAAATGGTAGCATTGTAGAGACATCATCATTCGTTGTAACCTTGCGGGAACTTCAGAAAGTGATTTCTTAAAAAGTGTGACTAGTGGTTTATGATCTGTTTCAACATTTACTACGTGGCCATAAATATACTGATGGAATTTCCGACAACCGAATAAAATTGCATATAATTCCTTCTCTATCTGTGCATAGTTTTGCTGACTGGACGTTAGTGTTTTTGACGCATAAGCAATCGGTCTACTTTCCTGCAAAATAACTGCGCCCACTGCGCTCTGCGAAGAATCTACTGATAATTTTAACGGTTTTTTAATGTCAAAATTAATAAGTACTGGAGATGAACTTATAATTTTCTTTAAATTGACAAAGGACTGATCGTGATTGGCATCCCATTGCCAGCTGACGTCTTTCTTTAGCAAAGTCCTTAAAAGTTCTGTTTCTTTTGAAAAATCTTTGATAAAAGATCCCAAGTAATTAATCATACCTAAAAACCGTTGTAAGTCTTTCTTACAAGTGGGAGTAGGTAATTCTCGAATAGCTCTAATCTTTGACTCATCTGGCCTGATCCCTTGACTGCTAAAGATATGACCTAGAAAAGTAACTTCCTGTAAGCCAAAGTGACATTTATTTAGATTGAATTTTAAATTTACTTCTCTGGCTCTTTTATAAACATTTTCTAATCTCCTTTCATGAGATTCAAGATTCTCTCCCCATACTAAAATATCGTCAACGAAAACTATCACCCCTTCTAGATCAGCAAATATTTCCGTCATTATTCTAGAGAAGAATTCGGGAGCTGAATTAATTCCATACGGAAGTCTTAAAAATTGATACCTGCCGAAAGGTGTTTGGAAAGTGCATAAATCTGAACTTTCACTATCTAAGCGTATCATCCAAAAACCTGAAAATGCGTCTAGATTTGAAAAAAACTTCGCTCCTTTAATTTTAAACCTAATTTCGTCCATTGAAGGTGTTGGATAATGCGTTCTGCAAATAGCCCTATTTAAATTTCGTGGATCTAGACAAATGCGTAACTGTGAATTTTTTTTTTCTACGACAACTATGGAACTCACCCACGGTGTTGGTTTTGTAACCTTGACAATGACCTTCATTTCCTCCATTCTATCTAATTCTTCTTTTAATTTATCGTGCAGCTTGAATGGAATCTTTCTTGGTGCATCGATTTTAGGATGAACATCAGATCGAACTGTTAGATGACATTCGTGAGGTAAGCATCCGAGACCCTGAAAAACATCGTTAAATTTCTTTATTAAATTGTTCGAATTATACATTGACAAATCATTGTTGGGAATATTTTCAGAATTATTCGTGTTAGAATACACACTTTTTATTATTCCCATTGCATTGCAAGTAGCTAGCCCTAATATAGTTTGACATGATTTCAACTCAGTGATGACAAAGGGAATGGACATATTTTTATCATTATTATAAAAAACAATTTAACTTACAAATTCCTTTTGTAGGAATGTTAGTACCACCGAATGAATTTATTTTAAATGCTGTTTCTGTGATAATTTTTTCTGACAAACCAAGTTTATTAAAATTTGTAAAAGACATAACATTTACATTGGCACCGGTATCTATAAGACATGAAATTATAACATTATTTATTCTTAAATTAATGTGCCATGAATTCAATGTTGAATTAATATTGTTACAATTTAATGTATCAATTGTATAGTCGTGGTTGGGTATTTTACTTTGTGACAATGTATTAACATTAATTTTCCTACCTTTCAATTTCCTATTTAAACAAAATTTCGAATAATGCCCAATCTTGAGACAATTAAAGCATTTAGCTAATGATGCCGGGCAGTTTGTGCGGTGAATTTGTCCACATTTGGTACAGACTCCGCCCTGACTTCCGGATTGACCTCTGGATAGACTGCTCGGACTTCCCGATGGACTTCTGGAATGATTGCTCGGACTTCCGGATTGACTTCTGGAATGGCTTCTGGCTGATAGTGAAGATGAAGAAGGGCTTCGTAGAACTTGTTGTATAATATTCCCCTCAAGACTTCTTGTGTTTTCCCTCGATACAACAATCGATCTTGACAAATTAATCGCTTTTTCCAAGTTTAACGACGTTTCTTGTAAAAGTCTTTCTTTCAAGTAGTAAAGATTTCGATTTAGGTTACATATGAATATGTCCTTTATTAAGGATGTTTGTAGATTGCCGAAATCACAAGTTTGACTTAGATTTTGTAGCGAAGCAATAAAATCTTCGACTGTTTCACTATCGCCTTGCTTCCTCGTGAAGAATTTAAATTGTTCCACTGTCACATTTATTGTGGGTATGAAGTGTTTATCGTAAAGGAGTAAAATACCGTCGAGCGTACTTTTCTCAATTGTGAGGCCAAATGAGTTAAAAATTTCTACCCCTTTCGGGCCAATCGTGTGTAGAAGCCTGGCCACTTTTTGAATTTCCTTTTCTTCATTAAAATTATTAGCCATCATATAAATAAGAAATGATTGCTTAAATTTCTTCCACTCACCCGCCATATTTGGAACAATCACCATAGGCACAATATGACTCGACATTTTATTTCTTTTGACAATTTGTTTTGGATACAAATTATTGACTCTTGATGTGACTTGACTTGACTTCACTCACAATATATTTATTAAGACACACCTGACACCATGTTGTATTATGGTGAACGAATATTATAACACGTTTGTATTTGATATGTTATTTATTAAACCAGCCCAGCTGGCGATCTGTTGACAAGTGGTGACAGCTAGGGTTTGTGTAGCACACACAATATATTAGGAAATGGCCATAGATAACATTATCCTGATAACACCAACACATACATTCACCGGGCTTCCCATCCTTTCAACAATTCGTACAACACATTTGACTTATTTAACACAACACCTCGCATTTTTAAATCTAAAATCGAAAAATAACATTTACATTAGCATATTACTCATCACATAGAGTAGATCCATCCCCCCATACCCCTCCCTTCCTCCATCACATCCCATTCCTATTGGCAAATGTAACTTTTTCTCTTTTATATTCACTAAATAATTAAGATACATCAGTGGAAACCTATTATTGGTTGTATTTTACATTACTTGTATCGCTATACATAATAAAATATTGTAACTGTTGGTTTTCCAAATAGAACAAAAAAAAATAGTACTAACACTTAGTACTGCATTTGGCACACTAAAAACTATGAGTATTTCTTTAAACCCTTGTGTACTTTTATCGTTTTGGCGCTAATTACCTATTTTATTATTGTCCTTATATCATCTTGCCCATAAAATATTATTATTTAATTTCGGACTTTATGTCCGGGTTAAATCTTCCCCACAGGATAAACTAAACCCTTCCACACACTTATCTACAAATGATCATCTATTCAATCCACATTATGCAAGTGCATTATATAAGCAGAATAAATACAAAACAATACAAGAACAACACGTCAACCCACCAGAGATCAAATGGGAAAATAATTCACAATAATTCAGCATTGATAACACATATATCCTGATGATGGACACTGCAATGCTGTCCGAAACGTTGGCTAAAGAAGGAGTTAGCACAACACGGCATAACACCTTAAAAACAAATAACAAAAATATTTTTGGCCGCGAAAATCTTAAATCACATTTTTAGTATGGTCTAATCTATTTGATTGTGGGTATCCTAAATATTTATAAACCTCATCCCTTTTCATACTAGTAATTTGGAAATTTCTAAATATACTTTCGTATATACATCTCCCTATCTAAAATTTTGCCTTTCTCTAATATGGATCGTTCTAGATTTATCTAAACCAAAAATCATTTTAATATCATCTGAATAGTTTTTAACTGCCTTAAACATTTTCTCTAAATTTTGTAGAGAATACTTTTTTTTATATAAACCATAATTAATAAATGGAAAATTGTACTCTACTCTCCCTTAGTTTTTATTCCAAACTTACTTTTTACTAACATTTTAGATAGAGGATTTATGCTAAGCAAAACCAAAGAGGACTCAATGAATCTCCTTGAAAAATCCCTCTTCTAATTGAAATGCCCGGTACTACTATTTTCTTACCTTTTAAGTTGATAGGTAAATTGGTATTCCAAAAGGACATGTTTTTTGTTTTTTTTGTTTGACAATGTTTTCCAAAAAGTTAATAATAATGCTAAAAAAATCTGAATAAATAATAATAATCTAATAAATCTGAAAAAATAAGAAAAACACAGATATAGGAAATGAAATTAAAAGAATTTGGCATTCTCAAACTTTAAAAATATAACCATTTGTTATTTCGGCTACTAACTGGCATTATACCTAGCTCTCTCATTCAAAATTTGGGCGTATTAGATCTGTCAAAGAATTTATACATAAAAATATAAAAATCAGTCATTTTAAATACATGTAGGATTACGAAAGATTTTTTAAATATTTATATTGAGGGATCAGTAGGATTTATAGGTCCAATTAGAAGTTTTTTTTTTTTTTTTTTGTATTAGGCAATTCACCCTAAAAAGAGTGCTATGTGCTGTTAAAGTTAGGGGAGATGGTTATAATTTTATGGAAAATCTATACGGGAATAGGAAATCTCAAATATTGAAGTCATTCAAGTCTATGAACTTGTATAGAACTGAGAAAATGCGAGAATTGTTAAGAGAAAGTAAATAAGGAATACTAAGGGGAGTTTGGTGGGTGATTTTTATAAGTAAACGATAAATGCCTTTGAAAGATGAATGATTTTTACAATTAAAGAAAACATGATCAAGAGTCTCATTTTCCAGGCCGCACTGGCAGAGTGGACTATCTAGGACCCGGATTTTAAACAAATGGGATGCAATGGAGCAATGACCAATTCTCATTCTCGAGATACAGGAAATAAATCTTTTGGATTTTTTCTTGCCGTGGAACCAAGGTTTACTTGGTATATGATTTTGTATTCCAGCATAAAAAGCACCAGTTCGGGTTTTCGTATTAGACCAATTTTCTTCCCAGGAGCGAATCATATTGGATTTAAGAATTGGGATGACGTCAGAGATAGGAATTCTAAAATGTAAAGGATTAGAGCCAGAAATTGTTCCAAGTTTAGCTAGAGAATCGGCTTTCTCGCTACCCTCAATTCCCAAATGGCCAGGGACCCAAACCAATATTGTCTCGAAATTTAATTCATTTAAAGATTTAAGGGTGTTTCTGATATTATAAATAATATAGTCTTCTGGTTTATGGATATTTGAGGAAATTTTCAACACTGCGCTTAGTGAGTCAGTGCACAGTAAGGCTCGTCGAATATTGAAAAGCTGGATTTGGCTCAAAGCTTGTTCAATTGCGAAGCATTCTGCAGTAAATATAGAAATTTCTTTAGGCAATTTATAAGACAAATCTAAATCGAATTCGGAAATGTGTACCGCAGCTCCACAATCTTTGTTATCAGACTTAGAACCATCTGTGTAAATGAGTGAAAATTCTGGAAACTTAGAAGATGTAATGTTTTTAAATTTTTCCTCAACATTTTGATTAGATGAGGTTAAAATATCAGTTCGGAAGTCTGAAGTTATAACATTGGGGATATAATTGATAGAATCAAATGGGATAGTGAAAATAGGAAGGATAGGATCTTTTTGTAGATTTTGGAGGGAAGAGGACAGAGATTTGAATGAAAGTAAACTTTTTAGAAGGAGAGGAAGTCGATTTTTATCTGTCGATCTTTTTTCGTTATTTAAGTTACTGAACAAATAATCAAGGCTTTTTTCTAAAGGGTGACGCGATACAGAAAAAGATTTAAAAATATATTTATCAGCCAGGAATTGTCTCCTCAAAATTAAGGGGGGGGATCAACACATTCTACCTGGAGAAAATTAATTGGAGAAGATTTCATCGCTCCAATAATTATTCTGAGCGCTTTCGACTGAATCCTTTCAAGTTTTTTGTCCAAATATTTAGGAAGAGGATCGAAAAGAAATGTTCCATAATCCAAATGGCTTCGCACTAGAGCACCATACATTAATTTAAGAGTAGTAGGATGAGATCCCCACCACACTCTGGAAACAGCTCGCATAATATTTAGCCCCTTTTCACACTTAGCCGAAATGTTCTGAATATGCGGGAGCCAGGAAAGTTTATGATCCAAACGTAGTCCAAGAAATTTAATTTGCTTAACGATTTGAAGAGGGACATTATCAAAGCAGACAGAAAAGGGGGGTATTTTTCTTTTGTGCGTAAAAGCCACTACTTTGGTTTTAGACGTAGCTAAATTCATCCCATTTGTCAACAACCAAACTTTAATATTATGTAAAGCCAAATTCAATTCCTTCGCAGCGCGCGATAGATTTTTGTGTGATAAATATATAAGGAAATCATCAGCAAAATAAAGTCGCTTGATAGATGAAGGAATTAAATCGTCTAAATCACTTATATATATATATTAAATAATAATGGACTGATTACGGACCCCTGAGGTAACCCCTTCCATAGTTTGCGATTTATCGTTTTTGAGGAAAAGTGGATAATAATGGATCTGTTTGTTAGTAAATTAATAATAAATTGAACTAGTTTTAAGGGAATTTTTATTTTAATTAATTTTTCTTTCAAAATGTTAATTAATACATCGTCGTAAGCTGACGAAAGATCAAGAAATGTGGCCAGAGTGCAAGAATTAAGGGACTGAGATATACGGATGTCTGTTGTTAATACACTTAAATTATCCATGGTTGATTTCTTTTTCCGGAAGCCATATTGATTAGGAGAGATAATTCTGTTATTTTCAACAAACCATTCCAATCTGTTCTTTATCAAGTGTTCTGCTACTTTCATTAAACACGGCGAAAGAGCAATAGGACGATAGGATGAGATTTCAGATGAATTTTTGCCAGGTTTTAAAATCGGAAGAATTTTTTGAACTTTCCAGACTTCAGGAATAAATCCCGTTTCGAACATGTAATTAATTAGGGATAAAAAATATTCAACCGACATGTCTGAGAATGCTTTAATGAAACTATATAAGATTCCATCAGGGCCAGGAGAAGAGTCTGGAAGGGAATTGATTACTCGATTTAATTCACTTACTGAGAAAGGAAAGTCCAGCCAGCTAGAGTGAGATGGATAAGAAATAAAGGAAGGCATTTCCTCAGATCTGGCAACTGACGGAGGAGCTATCTTATCAGCAAAACCTATAATAATTTCTTCTGGAATATGTTTGGAACGCTGGGGAGTATATGACGAACCGAATTTTTTTAAATTTGACCATACGGATGACTGGGGAGATTCAGGAGACAAGCGTTCACAGAATTTTCGCCATCCAGACCGCTTTTTGTTTTTCAAAACGCGTTTCGCTTCTGCCTGGGCGCGTTTCACAGAAAGGTAATTTTCGAAAGACATACATTTACGGAAAATGGAAATTGCTTCTCTTCTGGATTTAACGACACTAGTGCATTCTTCATCCCACCATGGGGTGGAATGTTTTATCTTAATGTTTACATTACGTTTTTTAAGTGTTTTTTCTGCAGCTTTTATTATCATGTTAGGAAATAATTCACATTGTAAACTAGTGTTGACAAGGGAAGACTTAGATGCTTGAACAATGGAGTCTAATTCTGAAGAAAAATTTCTCCAATTCGCGTCTTTCGTTTTAAATTTAAAACTATTGTTTATCGAAAAGGAATGCGTGGAAGATAGATGGTGGAAGGTAATTATTATAGGAAAATGGTCACTGGAAAGTGGATCTTTAAGAATGTTCCAAGAACATATGGGAATCACCGAAGATGAGCAAAGAGATAAATCGACTGCACTTTTCCGATGTTGAGGGGCAGTGAAACGAGTTGGAGATCCATCATTTAGAATACATAAATTAAAGGTATCCATAAATTCTAATAGATTATGGCCAGAACGGTTTGTTAACTCACTGCCTCAAGAAGGAGAATGAGCATTGAAGTCCCCAAGTATCATATACGGGGGACGAATCTGGGATATAAATGTTGACCATTCGTTTTCAACAAAAATTGTAGAGGGAGGGATATATATTGATAGTAATGTAATATCAGATACAACAGCTGCAACTATCTGAAAATTATTGGGGAGAGTGTTGAAAATAATTTGTTTAAAAGGGATAGAATTATGTATAATAAGAGCAGTGCCACCTTTGCCATCCAGTCTATCATGTCTTAGACAATGATATTCAGTAATCTTAAATTGGTATGAGGGTTTTAACCAGGTTTCGGAGATGGCAGCAACTGAAATATTATGTTCATCAAGTAACTGTACAAGATCAATTTTGTTGGCGAATAGACTTCTACTATTCCATTGAAGTATTTTGCTCAGTTGCGGATACATCGGGAAGGCTAGAGAGTAAAGATTTCATATAATCGGCAGCGTTGGACGGTACTTTATTGTTATTTGAAAGGATCGTAATTAATAGGGTAATTAAAGTTTGAATAAAAGAAGAATTTTCAATCATGACTTTAGGTAAGATATCGGAAGTGGAACAGTTTTTTAAGGCAGTCCCATTGGGAGCCTGGGATTTATTATTCCCATTCGGGTTTAGTAAAAGATCATTATGTAGTTTTTTATCGAAAGAAGGAATAAATTTTGGATTAGATTTTATGGGTTTGAAAATTGTTTCTTTGTGGGAAGATGATAGAGGGGATTTAGGGGAAGAAAAATGATAGATAGAAGCGTTAGACGTTATCTCTGCAAAAGATTTTTTCGTAGGAGAGAATAATTTAGAAGCCTGAAAGTAGGAAATGTTGTCTGCAGCTATTGACTGTTTGATATTTCTCTGTCTAGATAACTCTGGACAGGCCACACTAACAGCAGTATGGTTGCCCTTACAATTAATACAAATAGGGTTATTCGTTGTATTTTGACACTGTTCAAAGAGATGATCCTCTCCGCAATGGAAACAACGAGAAGGGGAACGACAAATAGGTTTTGAATGGCCAAAACGGCAACAGTTAAAACATTGGATCGTCGGGAATCTGTATACTTCAACGGGAAGAGCGTTATAATAAATAAATACACGGGATGGTAATGTTTGACCTTCAAAAGTGATAACAACGGATTGGGAAGGTTTCCATATAGTGGTGCCGGTGGAAGTATCCTTGAAACTCAAACGACGTGCTTTTAAAACTTTTGGAGTTAATTGAGAGTCATTAAGAGCGTCTACTATTTCTGTTTCTGATAGATCGGTTGGGATACCTCTTACTCTGCCCATTCTGGTTAAATTGAAAGTAGGTATGAAAGATTTAAATTTATTATTTGAAAGAGAACTTATTTTTTTAACAAAATCATTAGCTAATGTGGCGGATTTAAATTCTATGGATAGTTTGTATCGACCTTCCGGTTTTATTGATCCATTTATAATACCGAGGTTATTGAGTTTTGAGCTAAAAATAAATTTACCGAAATCCAGGGGATGAATTATTTTCCCCTGTTCAGTCCTTTGGACATTAACAATAAATGGAGCTGAAGATGAAATAGAATACATAAGCTCAATGGCTTTTGCTTCTGTAGGAATGGTATCATTATAACTTCCATGAGAGATTGGGGATTCGTTTGTTTGTGAAAGAGATTTAATTTTAGGAGGTACATTAAGACAAAGCGGAGGTCGTCGTTTTCGGGAAGGAATGGTTACAGAAGCTTGGGAATCATCAGAATCGTAGACGTCTGCAATATTAGAAATGGACTCAGGGTCAGGAGGTCGATTTTCATCCTCCTCCATTTCAACAAATTAAAAAAAAATGAAACAATAAATACTATTTAAGAAATAATAAATGATAGAAATAATACACGCAACTGCGTCGCAAACCAACAATAGAAACAAAAATAATGAATACGAGAATGTAACAATAAATAAATCTTATCTGTACGCCGCGCCGCCGTCAGTCAGCCGTCAAACACAGAGCACTGGAAGTAAACACGACTGCACACTACCGAGGTTCGGTGACTACTCCAATTAGAAGTTCTACCGAGCCGAACCCTCTGATATGATAATATCTGGAGTCGGTGAATTATTTTCCCATTTGATCTCTGGTGAGTATAATGTGGCTACTGTGTGTGCGCTACTTGCATAATGTGAATTGACTAGATGATCATTTGTGGAAAAATGTGTGGAAGGGTTTAGTTTTTCCTGTTGAGAAGATTTAACCCGGACATAATGCCGGAAATTAAAAAAATATATATATTACTATTACTGGAATTATTAATACATAAATAATATGTTAGATAACACATAAAAAATGGCACGAATTAGAAAAGAACAATTATTTATTACTTTATTAACGCCCTTTTTAGGGGTATTTACAAAGTAAAAGTTATATTAAACTGCCCCAGTAACAATCTGATTAAGTAAATTTTCCACTGACTCGGTATAATTATTTCCCTCCATAAGTATCATGGGCAATGAGGAATACAAATGTAGATATTTGCATTGAAATAAATCCTGAATATAATATTAAATAGTGGAATAACTAATATTATATAGTGGAATAACTAATATTATATAGTGGAATCCGAAAGCTTATCAATGCAAGCGATTATGAACTATGAAATGAAAAATTTAGAATTTTGTATAGACATACAAAGTCAGTGACAATCCTTCTGTCGGACAACTTAAGCATATTCATTTAATTTAAAAGAGTGTTTTAGTTAACAAAATTGCTGGAATACCCATTTTTAAAACTATTGTGTGTTCATTGTATTCTTTCAATATCTTAAATGAATAAATATTGTAATGTGGGTTCCAGACGGGAAAGTTATACTCAAGTTGACTTAAAACAAAGGATAAATATGGCAGTTTAATACACTTAATATTTTTTAATTTCTATTTATTTATAAATTCTAACATTTGTAAGCCTTTGTTAGAGATTTCCGTTGTGTGGTTAACAAAAGAAAGATTTGATTTAATGTGTCTTAATGTTTCAAGAGTATTTTTATCAATGTTGTAATTCTGTAAAAAGTCTGTTTTCATTGCGTTAACATTTTTTTTGATATTATCTTGAAGAATATTACAATAATACATATTTTGAACAATATTACAATAATAAATAAACAATTCTAAAAATGTTGAGGTCATCAGGAAAAAGTTACATAAATAAATCGTGAAATATTTTTGTAATATCATGTTTAAACAATATTGGACCGATTTGTGAACCCTGTGGGACTTCACTTTTTGCATTCATTTTTTCTTTTAGTTATTACATCTTAGAGACACTGTTAAATATCAAGAGTTACACCCTGAGTCATTGTTGGTATAGAAGCATTATTTGGTCAGTTGAATAAACACTTTCAAAATGTCCACGACAGCACGTCATGGACATTTTTTAAATTTTGAATCTTTTTTTAAAATATTTTTTATTTATAAAACATGTCTTAATACCTTTATTTTATTTTCCGAGTTCAGCCAAAATAGTACCTACCTAATTTGCATATGGTAAATGGTAACTCTAGCCACTCGAATGGTATCAGGAATAACTAACATAAGAAAATGTCATCAACAGACATAATTTTTGGTGTCATCCCATACAACGAAAGCGAATTTTCATTTTAAGTAATTAAAGTTTAAAATACAAAAATCTAAAAATTTCCAAATGTAGTCAGTTTCCTTTGTAGTAATTAAGGTAAATCAAAAGTAAGACTTAATTTACCACCCGTTGGTAACTGGATTATCAATAATTTTAAAAGATTTTAAATATATTAGCAATGCAGAGCACGCATGACAAATGGAGAATATCATGAAAATCCCCGTCTTGGTTTCCCCCAAAGATCTCGACCGTCGCGATTTGGAGTAGACATTAGACACCTAATACCTATTAATTTTCATCTTAACTTAACAATAGTTATTATTATATCCTGATGAGCTTCTTTAAGCGAAATCTTCATAAATTTTCATATTTCTTTTATTATAATATATTATAATGGAATTTCACCATGAATTATCAGTTTCTAAAATAGAAATATTGAAATTATTAGATATATAAAATTATAAAAGGTTCGTGATTATATACAAAGTGTTTGTTTCATTTAAAAAAATAATGCCTAACCAAAAAGTAATTAATGAAAAAAAGGTATGTTTCTATGTATAGTTTTAAGTGCCGTTTGTAGAACCAAAAGTATTTCCAAGATAAATTTATTACTATTTATTCCTTCGACTCACTCGACCGCCTTTATGGAGGCAAGTTAAATTTTGGGTTTGTGTGTATTTTTAGATGAGAAATCTGAAAATTAATATTGTGGTTGAAAAAATATTTTTAGATCTCGACAACAGCGCCACATATCGGGTCTAAACTAACTTACTAACTAACCATCACGCCGTTTCCCCGTAGGGGTAGGCAGAGAGGATGGACCGCCAAACAACTCGGTGTTGGAACACACTTCTTGCCTCATTCACATTCATGCATCGTCTCATACATACTCTTCCATTTTGTGCATGGCTGCTCAAGTTTTAACACATCATGGACGTGCTAAAATTAATCGAAAACATTAAAAGTGACCTAAAAAATATAACTACCGTAAAAGATTCGAAAGTGCGAAATAACCCCGAATTAACCATAAACCTCTTAGAAGAAACCTGGAAACAAGAGAGAGACAATTTCCAGGAACAAATAATAGATCTTCAAAAAAAAGTTATCACCAAACTCGAAAAAAATTATGAACCAAAATCGTACGCAATGGTACTAAAAGAACGAACAGTACAAATCGAAGAACTCAAATATGCCGTTATGATTGCTGCAGAAGGCAAAGAAACATCTGAGGACATAAAGAAAATTATTACTAAAACAATCAAAGCACCTAACCTAGGAATTGGTAAATAAATGGGATCAAAAAAGCATCAAACAATAAAATAATTATGACTTGCTCGAAAAAAGAAGACGCAGACAAACTAAAAACAGAAATAAATAAAAATAAAAACGGAATATCTGCTACAGAATTAAAAAAGAAGAGACCGTGCATGGTCATTAAAGGTGTGGGAGGGGAGTATAGTGAAGATAATTTTCTTAACGACTTTTTGTTGCAATGAACTAAGTGATGCCCCAAATGATTCAATTAAAGAAACTAAAATATTAAAAAACAAGAAAAGTAACCAACTGTGCAATGTAATAATAGAAACAACAGGCCAAATCCGAAAGATAGTACTTGATAAACAAAGAATCAATATTGGTTTTGTCCAAGCGCACATAGAAGATTGCAATCCCTTAATGCAATGTTACCACTGCCTTGGTTTCGGACATACATCACTAAAATGCCTGAACAAAATGAATAAGCCTAGATGCATACACTGTGCAAAAAACCACAAATTTAGTGAATGCGAAAAAACCAAAGATATAGTCAAATGCTACAACTGCGACAAAAACAACAATTTATTCGGAACAAAAAACAATACTGAACACAGTGCAAATAGCGAAAAATGTACTTACCGAAAACGAATGGTTATCATAGCTCAACAGAGAATCGATTATGAATAAGTGATGGATGATTTTCTAAGCGAGGAAATTGACAAATTAACAGATGTTTCACAGCACATTTGCGAAGATTCACAACATTGTAGAGATCTGCTAAAAAAAGTCCCAAGTGCTTTAATTTTTCTGCACCAAAACATCCGAAGTTTAAAAAAAAACCTAGATGAGTTTGTAGTAACACTAAACCTTTTTGAAACATTACCGGACCTCATTGTTTTAACAGAAGCGCACTTAAATATAAATAACGCTGACACACTGTACAGTATTCCAAATTACACATACTTTTCGTCAACTACCTATATTAATAAAACCAGTGGTATAGCTGTGTTCATTCTAAATAAATATAACAATGTCACTGTCACAGAAATTAAAATGCAATAAGCAAACTTTTACAACTGAGTGTAAAAGTGAACGACAGTATGTACCATATTATTGCCATCTACTGGACGCACGGATCGAATCCCACAAATTTCATTATGGAAATCGAAAAATTATTACTGAGTCAAAAAAGTACATTTAATATTATTGTTGGTGACATTAACATAAATATCGGACACTGGGTACAAAACAAAACGAAAGATGATTATATAAATGTAATGACTTCACTAAACTATAAATCATATATAAATAATGCAACCCAAAATATCAGCGGACAAATCCCTTCCTGTATCGATTTCATATGGTGCAACTCAAATAACACTGAAAAAAACATGTCGATATTATGGAAAACCAGCATAACTGACCACTACACCTGTATATTCGTTAACAACATAGACAAAAAAGTACCAACCCCAACAAAACTGACAAAAAAACAAGAAAAAATATATTTATATATGAAAACTTTAGAAACAAATCTTAAGATGGAAACCTGGACATCAATAATTGAATCGGAAAATCCAAATACTTGTGCGGAGAATTTCGAAACTGTTTTCCTAAATCACATAAACCTTTCTACACAAATACTTATTTCTAAAACAAAATCTAAACACAGATTAATAAAACCATGGATAACCCATGGATTAGTGATTTCAATCAGAAATAAGGAAAAATACTATCACCAGTCTAAAAAATTCCCTAACGACGAAAACATCGCTACTTTCTTCAAGAAATATCGAAACAAACTTACGCTTTTAATTAGACTGACTAAAAAAAAGTATTTTCGTGATAAATTAAAAAATGTTGGTCAAGACAGCAAAGAGTTCTGGAAAATTATCAAAACAATAACCAACAAAAGCACAAAAAAAAAATTTCAAAAAGAAGTTACTCATCAAGGAATCAATACTGACACAGAAAAAACCCAAAACTTTGTGGTGATATCTTTAACGATTATTTTGTTAATGTCGGCGCTAATCTTGCTAGTAATATTATCCTAGACAAAAAAACAAACTCAACAACCAGAGCCAAACCCAACTTTTGAAGAAGGTTTCCACACATTTGCTTCAGTAACTGATAAAGAAGTTGAAAACGCTATAATAAGTCTACGAGGATCAGCGAGCCCTGGCTACGACAACATAACTGTAAAAACATTAAAAACTGTACGTGAGATAATCAGCAAACCAATTGCTCATATAATAAATGTTAGGGTGAAGAAGGGCATATTCCCGAACAACTATACGAAGACTTTTGTGACCCCTGTTTTTAAAACTGGTGACGAAAAAAACACTTCTAACTATCGTCCCATAGCACTCACATCAAATATAGCGAAAATATATGAAAAAAATGTTAAAAAAACAACTCAACAACTACATAAAAGATAAGAAGATAATGAGCCCAAACCAGTACGGATTTAGGGAAAATCTCACTACACAGGATGCGATTGCTAAATTTACATCAACAATAATGCAAAAATTAGATAATGGAGAAAAGTGTCTTGGAATCTCCATTGATCTCCGCAAAGCATTTGATAGCATATCACACTCAAAACTCACTGAGAAACTAAAACAAATTGGATTGGACGGAATAGTACTATCATGGTTCCAAAGTTATCTAAAATAGAGATTCCAATATGTCAAAATCAATAATACCCTTAGTGAACCCAAAACCTCATCTTTTGGCATACCGCAAGGAACTGTCATCGGTCCAATCCTTTTTATTATATATGTAAATCAAATGTTCACTCTTCCCATTGTTGGAGATATCATATCGTACGCAGACGACACTGTAGTTATCACAAAAGGAAAATCATGGGAGGAAACAATGAGGATAGCCAATATCAATATAAACATACTCAAAACATGGTTCGACCTAAATTGTCTCTCACTAAATACCGAGAAAACATATTTCATTCCATTCTCTTTGCAAGAAAAAAAAATGAAAACAATATTACCATTAAAATCCATTCATCACAATGTGAAAATAAAAAAAGAATGCGGGAATGTAAATTGTTTACCAATAACATGCAAAAATAGTATAAAGTATCAGGGTATCATAGTAGATAGACACTTAATGGAACGAACAAGTCCAAAATACGGCAACCAGAGTAAGAAAACTTATCTACTTATTCATTAGATTGAGAAACATCCTTTCATATAATATGATTAAAATTATATATTTTTCTCTTGCCCAATCCATATTACAATATGGTATAATCGGTTGGGGAGGGACTTTCAAAACTAACCTTTCACCTGTAGAAAAGGTTCAGAGGTTAATTTTGAAAGTCATCCTAAGAAAACCATCGATATTTCCAACCACGGAGCTGTTTGACTCGTTTAGGGTTCTTAGCTTAAACAAATTTTTAAAAAGAATGCACTGTTACAAATTCATAAAGACCATTTCAATTCAACAATTTCTACAAAAATAAGTAACCGATCTAGATCACGTGGTAACTTAGAAATTCCTAAATGTAATACTAGTGCTGGTCAACACCATTATACTTATCAAGGTATAAAATTGTTTAATGCCTTTCCGGATAAAATTAAAACTGAAAAAAATTACAAAACTTTCAAATCACAAATCAAACAACTTTTAGATAAACCCAACGGTAATCACAAGTTTTAATTTCATTGGATACATTTTTCAAATAATTGTTTATATGAACTCATTTGTAATGTTTATTGATTAAATTTTCCTAAATTCACGTTATGAATTTAGGAAAATTGATTAATGATTTATTAAAAATAATATATATAAACAAAATTTAATATTTAAAAAAAATACATATCCTCTAAAGTATATTATCCGCTTCCTAATATGTGCTAATATGCGTTTATTGTTGTTGTATTTAATTAAGTACCCATTTCATACAAGATTGCCAGCTCGGTCTTTGAACAATTTACTACCAGTACTGTACCTACCTACTATTATTTCATACCAGTAAGTACATTTTTATTTTTATATCTTATTTTTTCTAAGTTTCATAACTGTTATATTATTTAAGTTATATTTTTTATTTTTTAGTTTGTAATTAAATTTCTTATGTTCTTAATTATATAGTGTTATCAAATTTATCATCTAGTTTTATAGCTATTTGTTAATTTTTAGCTACATCAACTAGTGAAATTTTCAACATATAAACCACAATGACTCACAACACACTCCCCAACTCAAACACGAGAAATAATTTCTCAATTGAGTTGGGCAATTTTTTGTTAAAAATTTCTAATTTTTTCCCAATCAGCCTCGAAATATCCACATTTGTAAATTATTGTAATGTGTTTGTATAATCAATAAAAAAAATAATAAAAAAATATTCTGATCTTGACATGGCCCGACTCGAGTATCTGATTCACTTGATCGTGCCATTTCTTCCTCGGGCGTCCTCGACTTCTGCTACCATTCTCATTTGCATCATATATCCTCCTTACATTCCTATCTTCGCTCATTCGCTCTGCATGCCCAAACCATCTAAGCGTCCCTTTCTTAATCTTACTCATTACGCTTACATCAGCCTTGCACTCTTTGCGGATCTCCACATTCCTCACACGATCAAACATGGTTTACCACACATACGCCTCAGGGATCTCATTTCAACAGCATTAAATCTACTTTCATCCTTTTTTTGCCAGTTCCATGCCTCCTTTCCATACATCAAGATAGGTACCAGCACTCCGTTGTGGACTGCTAACTTCGCTTCTTTGGACAATTTTTTTTTTAGCGCCAACTGCGTTCAGTTCTCCATTAACGGAATTACCTCCATTTACCCTTCTTTCAATATCTCTGTCAGCCTTCGCATCTCTCGTAAACATACTTCCTAAATACACAAACTCACCCACCTGCTCCAAGTATTCCTCATTCACAACTATATTGCACACTGTTTTCGTACTCTCTCTTTCAAACACCATTACAGACTTACTTACATTCATCATTAACTTATTCTTCATGCATACTTCGTTCATCCTAGACACGAGAGACTGTAGATCATCTATACTATTGGCAATCAGCACTGCATCATCAGCATACAACAGGCAACATACTTTCAAATTACTCAAATTCGCGCCCAATCCCACCTCTTTCAATTCTTGCATACAATTATCCATATATAGATTGAATAACACCTTTTGTGATACCAAACCACCCCGTAAAACCACTGTTTACCCTAACACATGAAACGCTTCCCTCATACAGAGACGAAATTGCCTGAGTCAGATTTGTATTTACACAACATAGGTATGATTTAAGATACTCGTGTGATTGAATATTCTAGTGGTATTTTATACCACGGAAGAAATTACGAAATTAATCAGGAAATCCCGGAAAGTTTTATTTCATTAAGATAATTTAATCATCAATTCCTAAATGTCCCTCTTCATCCTTTTCAAATCGATCTCGGGTATTTATATTGTTTGGTGTTCAATATTGCTCCGTCCCAAAATTCTCGAGTTTTGCACCAGTAGCGGCAGATTCCGCTATTTACGTCGAATCATTCATCTGACTGGCAACTATTTCAGGAGCCAACATTCCTCATCAGTTGGAGTCAGGCAGGTACAAGTAGTTACTAGTAACCCTCGCACTCATATTTACTAATCAATCTAAAACGACGGGGCCACCGCTAAAATTACACAGGAATCCGAAACGACGGCCGTTCGATCAGAATTACAGAAATTCCCCTGTAGTTTATTTATAAAACTTTGGTTATTTGTTGATACGTAAGCAACGGGAGATTCAGAATAGAAACTGAAGTGAGAAATAGCTAATTCTGTATGAATGCGCATGGATCGATAGCTCTTATGTAACTCAGTAATGCCATTACACTTTCTGCGGTCCATTGCACGTCGCTCCCAACAATGTTTCTCTCAAAGCCTCACCAGTACGTCTTTGATCTGCTAAAAGGTGGTTTAGAATCAAACACCGTCATTAAAACTGACCAATTTTTATAAAAAAAATGTTGTCAAGTTTGTTGGTCGAATGATTCTAAATTATATGACGAGTATATAAAATAATTGAGTAGATAGAATAATTTTAAATTAAAATGAAGTTCTACCATTGAACTTTTTTTGTTTTATTTCATATTATTTATTATGGTTAAAAAATATTAATATTTGACTTTCTAACTAAAAATGTAAATAGAAGCTCTATTATCATATTAACAAATATATTAATACACATAACAACAATATTTTTACATTAAAGGGCATTATAATTTTGTTCAATCATCTTAAGATTGAACAGTTTAGATTCAAAATAATTTATTCTATTCTCAGTTATCAGATAACTTGATAACTATAGTAAAATAGTTGTGAAGTGAATATATTTTATAAATACTGTATTCTTGGAAGAAAAATGATTCCTCGAAGACTGTATTATAAAGGTATAAATCTACAGTGAAATGCATCAATTCTCCAAGTATAAAAAAGCCAATACAAAGAGTTTATTTCTGGTGCCTTTGTATTTTTATACTTTGGCTTTTGACACCACTTTAATTGAATATATTAAAGAAATAACTATTCCTGAACCTTCACCCTATATTATAGAAAGTTGAATATATCTTTGTTTTTTTTCACTGATTTAAAACTTTCTTAGATTTCTATTACCTAAGCAAATGTGAGACATTTTTTATTATATTTAATTTTTTTCTTAATTTTACACACTTTACAAATATAAGGCAAAAAAGGCCCGATAAACTACTTTATAGCTGTTTGTCTAACGGGTTCTTTACGTTATAAATCTTATTATAGTGAGTTTATAGCTACATTTTAACAATTTTATAAAAAAAAAAATTTAAAATTTTACAGAAATATAGCAAAAGAAAATTATGAAAACACGTTTTTATTTAATATGCAGTGGGTGCAGTGATGTTATATAAGTACATATGGTTACAAATAAAAGATTTATATTTTTTGTAATACCTACATCAACTGTAAAGCGCCCTTGAGGTGATATCTCACAAAAGCGGCGCTATGCAAATTGTCCAATATTATTATTATTATAAGATTATGTATGAGACGATGTTCTGGTTCTTGTGCTTGGTGAACGAGTTACACTAATTATAAGTAAAATAGAATAACATTATGCAATAGGTAAGTATATATATTTGATAGGAACAATTGAAACTTCTGGATTATCAATATATGTTGTTGTACATATATAGGATTCTGTTACATACTAATTATTGAGTAATTAGGAACATCGAAATACAGTGGAGATGAGTATTGAGTATAGAGTGATAATAAATATAAATAGAGGGAAAACAGGCAATTATTTAGTTAATTATTTCTGAAAGTGAAACTTCAGTTTTAGTTTAAGTATGTTAATATCCTTTAATTTCTTTATTTAAATCCGAAGGTTGTTGAAATACTTTATTCGTAAATAGGTATAGTTATTTTGCATTTGTTTAATATTGTATTGATATCGTTTTGATAGGTGGGTTTCAAAGTTTTTTATTATATTATCTTTATAAATTTGGATAATAGCATTTTTCTTGAAGATATTCTCTACTCGCGGCACCCTGAAATCTGCAAATAGCGTTTCTGTTGGATATGTGAAGGGTTTCTTGAGGATTACTTTGAGGATCAGTTTCTGGACCACTTTGATCAGGGTTAGAATCTTATTGTATGACCCCCCATCCAATAATTCCATATTGAATTAACGACTGGATTAGTGCGCAGTATACTCTTTTTAAGTTACTTCGTTTTAAAATATTTTTTAATCTTATGAATATATATACCCTCTTTCTGTTACGCTTAACCAATTCACAGATATGTCTCTTCCACTTCATATGTTGTTCTATTATCACTCCGAGATATTTAATTTCTGAAACTGAGTTCAATATTGAACAGCCTTGGATACATGTGTTTTTATTTAATTTGTTATTGTGAATAATTATTTTAGTGTTAGGGAGTGTTTTTAGTTTGTTAATTGAGAAATGTATATAGTATGTCTTGTTAGTGTTCAATGAGAGAAGATTTGTATCAAACCATTGTTTCAATGTGTTCATGCTATTATTTGCTTGTTCGTTTACTATATTCCAGTCGATCTCATCCACTATGATAGCTGTGTCGTCAGCATATGATATTATGTTTGCGTTAAGTGGTAGTTTGAAAATATCGTTGACATGAATTATAAATAGTAGGGGGCCTAGGACTGTGCCTTGCGGTATCCCGAAATTACTTGTTAGTGGTAGACTATTGTTTACATTGACTACTTGATATCTTTAATAACATATAACAACTTTTTATCCATTTTAGAGCTTTATTGTTTATCCCTACACAATTCAATTTTTGGATTAGTTTATCATGAGAAATTCTATCGAAAGCTTTTTTAAGATCTATGAAGATTCCGAGGCATATCAAAGATTTCTCTAATGTGTCCCAAATTATGATCGATTATGTGGCAATCGCATCTTTTTAAAAGTCTTTAGAATAATATATCATTGTAAGATATCAATTACAACAACAAAGTCAATGACAGACGTCAAGTATAATTTTGCTCCGTATAAAATAGTGGAATAAAGCGCAAAAGTTTAATGTAAACATTATATAACTTGTGTATCTGTGCATCATAGTGCGGCGGAAATTCTGGAACTAATTTTATGTATGTACTGAATCGCATTCTTAAGAGAAACTCATTACAAAAAAATTAAAAACTGAGATTTTAACATATTATTTGGATGCACTACCTACATATGGCATATTTAATCTACTAGTCAATAGACGTCAGTAAATACCTACATACATTAAAATTATAAAATAAACTGAGTTACGCCTACGAATCAATAGATAGCAACGCTTGCAAACTTGTGAAGGAAAATATTTGTAATTCAACTATTGCCCAATAGATGGTGACAGTGTTTATAAACATCATAATAATATATATTTTTTTATAAATAAAAGAAATCAAAGTTTTTAGTGCACAATGGATCATTTACTGACCCAATATAAAAGTGAATTTAGTTCAGTTGCGGGCAGCGGTCTTCACTACTACTCAATAAATTAAGTTGTTAAGCGCCCTTGAGGTGATTTTCTCACGAAAACGGCGCTATATAAATAACACAGGTCTGCAAATTGACATTTTCGAATTTTTTTAAAATGGTAATGGTTGAATTATATGTATTTTGGAATGCTGAATTCGAGAATGCCATCCATTTTGACCCATCACGTAAGGATTTTCCGCAAAGTGGAAATTAAAATATAGGCAAAACCCGCCTTACACTACTTCTGTAGGGAATGTTCAAAAGAAAAAATCATTAAATTATACAAATTTAATTAATTTTAAGTCATAATATATTTTATTTACATCATATGCAATTATAAATCTTTATAAAATATGCTTTTTTTAGTTTGGAAGCTTCGTTTTGTGCTTTTTCGTTTGTGGGACGTTATATTTTCCCTATGCAGCATCCAGCAGTAGTCGCCCATCATATTTATATCCCATCGACCTTGATACCTTCTCTCCATTTCCTTGATATCTTGGTGAAACCTCTCACCTTGCTTCTCACTAACTGCACCAAGATTTTAAATCTCGGATCAGGTCATTTAATTCAACTTGAGAAAATTGTTGAGGTCCACTGGAGTCGCCTACTTGAAATTCGTCACTAGAACTTTCTTCTGATTCACTTTCTGATGATGGCAAATCGTCCAGGCTTTGGGGTTCTTGTGGTGTAGGAATGCCAGGTCCGTGAGGGACTGGGCGGAGTGCTGAATCTATGTTTGGGTAGCGAATTTGTTTTTTATTTTTGGTATTATACCCTTGCACATTGCACGAACAAAAGTAGCAGTCATCGCTGTGGTTTCGAGGCTCTCTCCCAATATATATGATTCAAAGCTGACTAATTTTATCGTCATGAGTTACTAAATGTTTTTTTCAGTCTATAAAACTTAATATTATCTTATAATAAGTTGTAAATAATAAAAAATGTATATTTCCGCAATAAACCCCGTTTTGCGACTTAAGATAGGCAATCCCACAGTATTTTGCGTTTTGCGGAAAAACCTTACGTGATGGAATTTTTTTGATAATTTTCCCGAATTTAGCAACCAAAAATACATGGGAATTACCTCTTATTTTAAAGAAAAAAAAACGTTACAGACCTGTGTAATCCAATCATTATTTAATTTCCCAATACAATAACAACTATCAACATGAATAACTGCAATGCGTGTGCGGAACCTACCCTCTCCGCTGAGTCCTTGTTCATGTGCAATGCATGCAAAGGGACATTTCACCTACACTGCGGCGGAGTTGCTGAGAGCTCATTTCGACGCCATAGCAAGGAACGGCGCGCCTAATATGCTTAGCTGCCGTGCCTACCGCTAATCCCAACGTAGTGGGTAGTTCGTCTTTGGACAGTGAGCTACTGACAAAACAAAACCTAATTCTTGATCAGAATACACAAATTCTCAACACAGTGGCACTAATGAACAATATGAAGAAATCTTACTACGAGTACACGAATTAGAAGTTACAAATAAAAAATTAGAAGAAAAAAACGCTGTTCTTGAAGTTCGCATTGAACAATTAGAAGGCCAATTTGAGCAAATTGATAGAGAAAGCAGAGCAAAGAACGTTGAAATCAGCGGAATACCTCATATAAACGGTGAAAATTTGTTAAACATTATTTCCAACGTTAAAAAAATAACAAGTGCCAACGCAGATAACGTGGAAACGGCATACCGTCTCGCTCAAAGAAATAACAGAGACCAGCAAAGGCCCACAATCCTTAAATTTAAAACAAATAACGACCGCGACAACTTCTTAAGGCGATGCCATACGTAGTAATCCAAAATCATGTGTTTTTGGTTTGAAAATTTGATCACCTAGAAATGTTTCAGATGCTTTAATTAAATACTGTGAGTAGAATACATCTTGGCCTTTGAAATAATCGAGTATTTTTTAGATAAGTCTCTTTATAAGCCCAGATAAAAATAATGTATAAGGCCTATGAAAACTGCTTTAATGTTCAAAATCTCCTACTTACGAACCCATTGTCGGTTATGATTTTATTGTATAATGTGGCAAATTAAGTTATTTATAAAATGATCGAAAAAAAATTAAATATTTATGCCTGAACATCCACAAAATAAAAAAGGCACTTTTTGGCCATGTTTTTTTCTTGCATAAATCAAAACAGGCGGATGGTGTTAAGCGGGAATTTAAACCTTATCGCCATTTACGTAAGGGTTTTTATTGATAGCGGCTCAATTTAAAATATTACACAACGTAGTGCATCGCCTTAAATGATATAAAAACATATTATAACAAACAAGCTCAAAATAGAGATGACAAACTCAATACGACTCTGATAGGAATTTCAGGAACTCGCACCCAGATTTATATCAAGGAACACCTAACATTTCGTGCAAAACATCTGTGGTATCTTGCACGGAAGGCAACACGTGACAACACCTTCAAATTCGCCTGGATCAGAGAGGGAAAGGTGTATGTGCGAAAACACATTGGAACGCCTGTTCTTCTCATCAACGAAAAAAATAAACATCTTCTTTCTCCCACACCCAATAACTCTTAAACTATACTGGACCTACTATGTTACAAACTTATTTCTTTTTAATCTATATTTTTTTAGTATTACCTATATTATCAACTCATTTACTTCTCTCATAATCCATAAGGCCACAATCATTGAATATAATTACAATGTAGCTTTCTTGTTTTCAAAAAATCTTATGATTATAAGATTTCATAATACTACTCTGTACTTAAATATTAAATGTTGTTTCAGTATTAAAAAATATATAAATCATACTTTTGATATAGATTATTGGATACTTTTGAACTTTTGGAAATATTTTTTTCCAACATTGCTTAACCATAGTGTATTTCTATCCACCAACTTTATTCTTATCAACATCACCTTATCTCTTATCACCAAATCTTTACTTGAAATTCATTTAAAAATTGCATATAGCTATAGTTTTACTACATATAAATCTTGTATTTATGATATTGACTGTAAGTGCCAGAATTTTTATACTATAAAAATTATAAATGCCACTGTTATTGCTTATTATATAACTGTAATCGTTATAAAGGTCACTGTCATTGCTTATTTTGTTATTGCTTTTAATAACTGGCAAACTCCTTCTCAACTATTGCCAACAACAGAAACCAGTGGTACAACTTATTTTAATAATATTCGACATATTGATACGATTACCCTTAAATGCAATATTACTTTAATTACTAACAAGAGTGAAATTAACTTTTTAAATTTTATTGTTTTTAGTTTTGCGAACAATAAGAATTTTTCGAAATATTTTTTTCTTACATTACTTAACCGTGCGTTATTTTTACCTACAAACAAGATTTTTATCTCAAAATCATTATTTCAAATCTCATGTATACCACATATTCATAATACCATTGCTTTCGATTCTTATTTCTATAATCCTTCTAATTTCAAAATGACCAAGTATAAATTATATTCTTATGTTATATCTTCACAACAACTCAATACCTATATTACTAACAAAGATATCACTGTCACTACATCTTTACTATTAATAATAAACGCAATGCAAAAAACCAAAAAATGGAAGACTTAGCAGATCTACTAGATAATACAACACCTATCCCATGTTCATCAACCAACGATTCTGAAGTTGTACGTCAATTATTAATTAATTCTACCCTTACGATATTTTCAATGAACATTAGAAGTATTAACAAAAATTTTGATGAATTATCCATTCTTCTTACTGACCTTGCCTTAGATTTCGATGTAATTGTCTTGACCGAATGCTGGATTCAAAAAAATTTCCTTCCTAAAACGATAAAAAACTACAATCACTATAACACACTACATAACCAAACTCAAAACGATGGCGTTATTGTATACCTCAAAAATCACATCCCACACTCAGTCAAAGAAGTCAGAATTAAAAACGCCAACTGCCTTCAAATACAACTCGATAACCTCATAACAATCCTTACTATATACAGATCTCCGAATACACATAATATAACCCCATTCTTATACTCACTACAAGAAATACTAACAAAAATAGAACACTGCCAAAACAACTTCATAATTGGCGACCTTAACATAAATATAATCAACAGAACGCATCCTCAAGCCAACCAATACCTAAATGCACTAACTTTATTAGGATATTTGCCAGCTGTCACTACTCCAACAAGAGAATCAGACATAAACAATAGTAGTTGTATAGATCATGTGTTCGTTAAGAGTAAACTAGACAACAAATCCATTTTATATCAATCAACTATAACAGACCACTATGCAATCATTACTTCCATTACCAAAAAAATTCACAAACCAACTCAGAATGCTCCACCCCAAGTAATGATTTCTTATGAAATTCTCCTAGATCATGTCTCGAAAGAAAACTGGGAACTCATCTATTCTTGTACTGATGCCAACTCTGCATGCGATTTATTTATAAATACTTTACATAACCACTTGGCCAAAGCAACATCATATTCAAAAACTAAAACAAACCGAACGCAAACAAAAATTAAACCATGGATCACTGCTGGTATTCTCCACTGTATCAGAAAGTGTGATAAGATCCATAACTTCTGTAGGAAAAACCCTAGCGACTATGCATCTCTCATATTCTACGAACGTTATAGAAATAACTGCAAAAAAATAATTGACAATGTTAAAAGGGATTATTACAAATAAAAAATCAGTGAGGCTACGGATGGTAAAAAAAATTTGGAATATCATAAAAGATATAGCCAACATTAATAAAACTGACACACGTATTGTTAAAATTAATATCGAAGACCAAACAATACATGTAAATTCTGAACCTGAAAAAATATCTGACCATTTCAATCAATTTTTTTGCAATATCGGTCCCAACTTAGCAAAAAAAAATTTAATCAGAAAAAACGTCTCAGAGAAAAATTTTGCAAATAGTATACCTATCAGTACCCTGAGCTACAACCCGTTTCACATCACTCCCACCTCTGAAACAGAAATTATGGAACTAATAGCATCTCTCAAAAATAATAACTCCACCGGAATAGATCACATCTCGGCAAAAATTATTAAACACCTCCAAAAATTTATCGCCCCCCCTCTTAAACACATAATTAACTCAAGCTTCAAAACTGGCACTTTTCCTAACTCCTTAAAACAGGCTAAAATAATCCCAATCTTCAAAGCAGGTGACAAATTATCTGTAAATAACTACCGACCGATATCCTTACTAAGCACAATATCTAAAATTGTAGAAAAAGCTGTGAAACATTGACTCTGTAAGTTCCTCGAAGATAACAACATATTATCAGACAACCAATATGGCTTTCGCAAAGGTAGGAGTACATCTGATGCAATAGCTGCCCTCACAAAAATCGTTTCCTATAATCTTGACATTGGTCACAAACCACTGGCTACCTTTCTCGATCTTGCAAAAGCATTTGATACGGTCTCTCATTCCTTACTGCTAAAAAAACTACATCAGGTTGGAATAACAGGAGTAGCCTACACATGGTTTGAAAACTATCTTATAAACCGAACACAACAAACTCTCATCCACTCTGACAAAACACATATAAGCGAAAAATTACCTGTGTCCTTTGGTGTACCTCAAGGCAGTATACTAGGACCAATTTTATTTCTTGTATACATAAACTCACTTTGTGCCATGAATATTGGAGGTAAAATATTATCATTTGCCGATGACACTGTTCTTATATTCGAAGATGTAACATGGGAATCAGTCACTAACAAAGCTAATAATGGTCTATTAAAATTAAAACATTGGCTGGACACAAACCTCCTCACACTTAACATCGACAAAACCCAATATATGACATTTTCCATCCGCAAACATAATGTACCCAACAACTGCCCTAAACCTATCATTCACTCGTGTTCAATTTTATTCAATTTAAACACTCACGAAATCACACCTAATATAAATTGCACGTGTTCTACCCTTAAATCATCAAATGCAGTTAAATATTTGGGAACAATCATAGACAACCAACTACGGTGGGAAGCCCATATCAGTGACACAGTAAACAAACTTCGTAAACTCTGCCATGTATTCTGCTCTCTTGATTTACAGACTTTAAGAAGCGTATATTTTACCCTTTTCCAATCTATAGCAACATATGGTATAGTGGGATGGGGTGGTTGTGCTGAATCCATTATTAATCGTATTATTACAGTTCAAAAAACTAATTTTAAGAAATATATTTAAATTCCAACCTACCCATCCCTCTAATGAACTCTTTGCTAAAATCAGGGTCTTAGATATACGACAGTTATTTACTAAGGTAAGCATTTGTTACATACGAAAAAATAACCTACTGGTGGCTCCATAACACCAAGCTCACACCCGCTTTTCATCAAACCTGGGTTGCGTGGTTCCTCAAACTAAAACCTCATTCGCTCAACGGGAATTCTGGTTCATCGCGCCTCAAATATACAATGCATTGAGTACCGACTTAAAGTCAAGTAATTCTATATCCATATTTACTGCTCGTGTACATCAATGGATATTTGAAAGGGGACGACCTTTAAGATTATATTAGTTCCTAACACAAAAACAAAAAAAAAATTTAAAAACTTCTCTCCAACTTGTCTCATATCACGAAAATTAAAATTAAGTGTTGAACATAAACGTGTTGTCTTATAGATAATACCTACGATAAATAAACTTGCACACAAACAATTATATGCATTCAACAATCTATATTAATTATGTTTATATTTAAATCTTAATGTTTAATATTTATTTGTATCTTTTTAAATATACATATACTTTTTCTTTATTTTTCAGTTTACTTTTAATTTTAATATATTTGTTTTTCGTTTTATTTATCATTAAATTTGTTTTTGTTTTCTTTACTTCTTTCTTATGTTTCTATAAAATAGTATTTTTAGTTCTTCTAGTTATTTTTATTATTACTTCATTATGATTTATACTTACATACTTATGTTACTATAAAATAGTCTTTTTTAATTCTTCTATGTCATTGTTATTATTATTTCATGTATAACTAACAACACGGGCATTAACCTAGTATTATAGTTTTTTTTTTTTTTTTATAGTGAATACCTCGCAAGAGTCCCAACTGCTCCCGTCTGGAGCCAGTGAGACTATGGCATCCCCAATTGGGGGATGTTGTGAGGCTGAAGGTAAGTGGGGAAGGGAAAGAGGAAGGTGGGGAAGTACTTGGCTATTCAGATCTAGTCACTGAACACGGCTAAAGCCATTTGAAGCAACGTTTCAATTCTGAATGGTGGTCTTACACCAGGGCGATACTGGTAGTATCTTCCACTCAGTTAAAAAATGTCTAAAAATGTAACTTGTAAACATTTATTAAATGCAAATAAGCCATAGTTACGGACTCCCTGAATGCCGGATAAAACCCTACCAGTTTTTAGTTCCAACATGTGACGCTCGAACGCGGCACAAACGAGGCACGCGGCCATGAACAAAGCCAACGTTCCTAGGCACGCGAATTGTGTTGCCGAGGCCCCCCCGCATCGCGGAGGTCTCATCTAAATAAGATAGGCATCTTATTTGAATAAACCAGACGACAGGTAGTCCATTTTTACCTGCCTGGCCGACTCAAGGGATGGCCTAATTCTCAACCGACGCAATACTCAAGATCCACGTGAGTCCTTTATTAACCTGTATTTTCCCTGCTGTGTTGTGTCTTGCCATAACGTTAACTTAAAGTACCTACCGTCAACGTCATTGTGCCGCACTGGAAAGTGCGACTATCGACCAGAGTTGTTGGTTTTGCTAATATTTTACTGGAGTGTGAAGTATTATCAGTACTAAAGGGTGGGATATTTTCTTTGTAAATATTCTAAATATGATTTTTAATTATTAATTAAAAATAGTTTTCCATTAAGGGCCTTCCTTACTAGCGATCTCAATCGTTGTATGAAGAATCATGAATTGTCAGATTCAAACGACAATCTAAGTTATTAATCGTCAAAATATCGATAATGTAGCCACGCTTGGCTATCGTAAATACATTTTTCTGTCGAGATATATGTTTTACTAACAATTTATTTTCGTTAAATACTATATAATGAACATCTAAGAATTCTCCTACTCATTCGGCTCTATGAGGTGGCCGTGAATGCACGCTTTCTACGGTCCGTCGTGTCAATATTTTTTCAAAGTTCGAAATTCCGCGTAATTATTACACTTCCATGAGACGTTTCAACAATATTCCACTCTATGCGTTGCGCGTAGGGACTATAATAGTGTGTCGCCTTTTTTATGTTTCATCTGTGCGTTTCCGTCGAAGCTGTGTAGTGTCAAATAGTATTATTAAGAATCAATTTATTTTATTTATTTTTGTCCCGTTGGCGTCATGTATTTTTTATCAGGAGATTTTTTCAATGTGGATGAGTGTTTCAGGCGAACAATTATTGCTTATAAAAATAATTGTTATCCTTTGTGCTATGCATAAATAAAAATCTTGTCTTTAAAACATTAATTTATCAAAAAAATAATAATCAATTTATTGTTAACATTTTTTTGGGTTTCTAGGTAATAAACAATTTAATATTATTAAGAATTAATATATTGTTAACATTTTTTCGGGTTTATAGGTAATAAACAATTTTATATTATTAAGAATTAATTTATTGTTAACTTTTTTTCGGGTTTCTAATAAATATAGTAATAAACAATTTGATATTTTTAAAATATAAAAGTATATAAAATATTCCAGCACTTACAATAAAATAAAAGAAGCACATCGTATAAAAATGTTTCAGTCGAAAAGATCGAATGCCGAAATCACTTACTTCGAAATTATTGCAAAAAACTTAAATCACTGTTAGAAGTATCCCTTAGCATTGAGGAAGATTGTGTCAAGCCGTATTTTACGCCTGAGAACGGCTGTACGTTGTGCAATAACGTACCGGAAGACTATGAATTAGGAAAAATAAAACAGTTTTATTTGAATATATTGAATGGTCCAAAACATGTATTTGGAGACCACTCACTATGCAAGGAACGGGCATACTTTTGCAAACGGGATACTGGCGACACTAATTACGTACCCAATATGACTTCGAGCTTGATAATGTCAAGAAACGCTTTTACAATTTTTGCATGCTACCCGAATTAATTGATCCTCGACATAATCGCTGCATGCCTATTAGAAATCCTGAGTATTTAGAAAAGTGCATAATAGCGAAAAGAAACAAAGTAAAATTGGTTTCAGCTAAAACCAAAACATGTAAAAAGGAATTGTTTCGAAGAAATCAATAACATTTTATTTCATTGAAGTGTCTTCAGAAGAAATTTCATTTATATTCCTAATGTATGTAGTCCACATTTTTAGAAATAGGGAAAAGGAGGGTTGGAAAGTTCCTGGCTATTCAGATCTAGTCACTAAACATATCTACGCCGTTCTCAAGCAACTTTCAATCCTGAATTATGGTCTCTCACCAGGGTGATACTGAACGTATCTTCCACTTTTGAACGAGGTACAGATTCATTATATGTAACTATATAAAATTTATTTTAATTCTATAATATGACATACTTATATAAATTAAATTAAATTTGTTTTGTCCTCGCCGGCTTTTGAACCCGTGACCTCAAATTAAACTATACAATTTAGTATTAACAGTGCCCCGCCGCACTGCGAAACCAGTCTGGAACAAAGGGAAGCCTTTTGTAACTCTTTATAATTGTATTTATCAAAAAAAAAATCCAAATAAAAAGTTATATTAAATGTTGTTACTGACAACCTCCTCCATGAATCAAGCTATTGTAATATTGCATTACATTCTAAAATATATTTTAACATAATTTTCATAATCACAATATCTTTAATTAATAATAATTTGTTTTGCTCTGTGCGTGTCTTGTATTGAATGGAACGCACCGGCCAGCTGCCAGGTGCAGCGAGTTAGATATTCGAATTCGCGCTAGAAACATTTAGTAGCGAGGGCCGTTAAAGGCGGGTAGGTAAGATCTTTGTAATAGTTTTCCATTAAGGGTGGGTAAGTACGATCTTTGTTATTAGTTATTTAATTGATCCGATAGTGGTTTAAAATGTTTTAATTAAAACACCAAAGAAAGAGTCTCCTGTTGGGTTGTTTTTGAATGTTTATTAGTAGTCCAACGTAGTTCTACCAATGTATTTGGGACAACCAGCTTCAAAGTATGAACATTCTCAATAAATGGATATTAGAAATTTCACTTTGCGAGTGACTGTAAATTAATGATATTATTATTATCCTGGTTTGAATTGCCGAAATGTGTATTCTAAATGAAAATTCGAGGCAAATAATTTAATTCCTCTTGAAATAATAAGGATATTGCAGAACAAAACACCGTTGAAGGAGCGAAATGAACAAAGTTGTTAATTATCGCCTCAAGTTACGAGCACCGCTCTGACGTAAAGAGTATCCACCGCAATTATTGAAGGAATTCATTTTATTCTGAATGTTTCACTATGCGCTATTGTCGTGGCACACAACGCGAGCATTCGTTAGCAGGTTAGTCCGGAATGCATTAATTCTTTTAGGTGCTTGCACAAATTTGTTGGTACAACTATTATTTGAAACATTTCCAAATACCTAAGCATTGATTTTTTAAACTTTCTGTCAACCATCGGTGGTAAGGCATTCTAATCTTCAAAGCTTTCTCAACGCTCCTTGGATGAAAATTTATTGGCCAACATTCTGCACATGCGGGAATTCAACCCTAAACCTATCATATCTGAACCTAAAATATACCACAAGACCAATGCGCCACATGGACAGAGTGGCGAAATGACTTAATTATTTCTGAGTTAACCTTCGCAGTAGTACTCGTAGTACCTGTGTGGCCACACTCTATTATCTTTGGGTCGCATTAACTTGTGTAGGATTAGTTTTAATATCTACGATTTATACCGTTTCTAGGTGAAATTCGTTAGTATTTGAATGTACATAATAATTATAATCAGCGCATCTCGAACGCGCATGTCGGCAATTTGATGGCCGTTCGAACAGCTGGCACGTTGGTCTAGGGCAGTGGTCGTCAAATTTATTGGCCAAAGAGCCAAATATGTACATTACAACGATTCAAAAAAATTCAGAAAGCCAAATCTGTTTTTTTTTTTTAAATTTAGTAAACCTTTATTATAATTTTAGACCTTCATTAAATTATGGGTACACTAAATAAAACTTGACTTCACACTTAATAATTTATTCGTTGATAAACAATAATATGAAAGTAAATTTAAATCATGACAATGAATGACAAACACTTAATGCGAACAATGTCTTTGCATCTCCTTGGAAAGTTTCAGAAGTCAGGTTTGTATGTAGTTGTTTTTAGTTTTAGGCATGATTCCACGTTCTCGCGCAAAATCCGAAGGTAAGGTAACGATTTTACAGCGCAGTTCATTGTGAGACTTTTCTGCGCGGCAGCTTGAAGCGGCGCGTGATACCGTCGCTCCGAATTATACGTGTGTGGGGGTCTATTCCGTTTATATATATCCGCTTGCCCGAGCCCGTGGATATTTGGGCCAGAGCCGCACTCAAGGTGCCATAGAGCGTCATGCGGCTCTGGAGCCGCACTTTGCCGACCACTGGTCAAGGGGTATGATGCTCGAGTTAAAATCCCAGAGGAGCCCAAATTTTATAATGTTTTATTTCAGATTTATAAATATTTTAATTTATTGCTTCAATTTTACATTGCCGCAAGCGCTACATTTTTACAGTGCGAATTTGTATGAATGGCATTGAAGCCAAATCTAGGGTAAGGGGAAATTGCCTGGCAGCCATCTTGTATGACTTACTTTTGAACTTATTTGTATGCAAAGTGGAGCATGATGAACTATTATTATTTAATTTTTGTATTGTTAACGACATATGATTTTTTGGGGTATTTTATGAGACAAGGAATGGATCAAGTCATCAAAAAAATTAAAGTAGGATTTTCGTTTTCATGCATTTCCCCCTCACCCCTTGGCTTCAAATATTTGCTTGAATCACTCCGTCCAGGAACGTTTAAGTCCACGCCAAAAATGCACCGATATGGAGTCGCCTCGTTGAAAAAAAGACCACAGGTCAACGATTTCAATATATTATTTTTAATTTCCCGAATAAAATTTAGTGTCTGATTTCTCTCTCTCGGTGACCTAGGCATTTATTATAGAAGTACAGGGATCAATCGCTCCTGAACAAAATCTCTTCTGATATCGACAGGTTTTGTTTTAGTGAGGGGAGATTTAAAATGATAAAACTATGGATTTATGAAATCATTCTCTCCTTATTATTGCGATTTTCACAACTGTTTTAATTTTTTTGTGTGTGTACAAATTATCAATTTAAAAATAAATATTTTTTATAATTAACATTTTGGTGACACAGGTACACTTTGATTAAAGCCTTAGGTGCGTGTTTCGCTTCCCACGAGTCTCAATAAAGTAATTTATTGTAAGTTCCGCGTTTCTCAACATTTTCAACCGTCGTCGTGCCGTTTGCCTATCTGTAGAGGCAGACAGAGATCAATCTTAACACTTACTCGTCTTCACACTTCTCATGCACACTCTGCTGTTATATCGAGTCTTGATATGACTCGACTTAAATAATAATACTTTTAATTTCTCGCTCGTTCCACATAGTTTATTATATTGTCACATAGTTTGACCCTAAGTGACGTGAACTTTGTGCACGGCTGCTCAAGTTTTAACACATAATGAACGTGCTAAAATTAATCTAAAACATTAAAAGTGACGTAAAAAATATAACTACCGTAAAAGATTCGAAAGTGCGAAATAACCTCGAATTAACCATAAACCTCTTAAAAGAAACCTGGAAACAAGAGAGAAACAATTTCCAGGAACAAATAATAGATCTTCAAAAAAAAGTTATCACCAAACTCGAAAAAAATTATGAACCAAAATCGTACGCAATGGTACTAAAAGAACGAACAGTACAAATCGAAGGAACAGGAACAGGAACTTACCCGCCTCGGAACAGACTTTGTCTAGTGAGGCGGGTAAAAGAAAAGAAAACAATGTAAACAACCATGAAATTAAATAAACGCCCGGGTTGCCGGCACTGAAACTGAAACTGAAGAACCCAAATATGCCGTTATGATTGCTGCAGAAGGCAAAGAAACATCTGAGGACATAAAGAAAATTATTACTAAAACAATCAAAGCACCTAACCTAGGAATTGGTATAAATGGGATCAAAAAAACATCAAACAATAAAATAATTATGATTTGCTCGAAAAAAGAAGACGCAGACAAACTAAAAACAAAAATAAATAAAAATAAAAACGGAATATCTACTACAGAATTAAAAAAGAAAAAACCGTGCATGGTCATTAAAGGTGTGGGAGGGGAGTATAGTGAAGATAATTTTCTTAACGACTTTTTGTTGCAAAACACGTGATGCCCCAAATGATTTAATTAAAGTAACTAAAATATTAAAGAACAAGAAAAGTGACCAACTGCGCAATGTAATAATATAAACAACAGGCCAAATCCGAAAGATATTACTTGATAAACAAAGGGTCAATATTGGTTTTGTCTGAGCGCACATAGAAGATTGCAATCCCTTAATGCAATGTTACTTGGTTTCGGACATACATCACTAAAATGCCTGAACAAAATGAGTAAGCCTAGATGCATACACTGTGCAAAAAACCACAAATTTAGTGAATGCGAAAAAGATAAAGTCAAATGCTACAACTGCGACAAAAACAATAATTTATTCGGAACAAAAAACAATACTGAACACAGTGCAAATAGCGAAAAATGTACTTACCGAAAACGAATGGTTATCATAGCTCAACAGAGAATCGATTATGAATAAGTGATGGATGATTTTCTAAGCGAGGAAATTGACAAATTAACAGATGTTTCACAGCACATTTTCGAAGATTCACAACATTGTAGAGATCTGCTAAAAAAAGTCGCAAGTGTTTTCATTGTTCTGCACCAAAACATCCGAAGTTTAAAAAAAACCTAGATGAGTTTGTAGTAACACTACACCTTCTTTAAACATTACCGGACCTCATTGTTTTAACAGAAGCGCACTTAAATATAAATAAAGCTGACACACTGTACAGTATTCCAAATTACACATACTTTTCGTCAACTACCTATATTAATAAAACCAGTGGTATAGCGGTGTTTATTCTAACTAAATAAAACAATGTCACTGTCACAGAAATTAAAATGCAATTAGCAAACTGTTTACAACTGAGTGTAAAATTAAACGACATTATGTACCATATTATTGCCACCTACCGGACGCACGGATCGAATCCCACAAATTTCATTATAGAAATCGAAAAATTATTACTGAGTCAAAAAAGTACATTTAATATTATTGTTGGTAACATTAACATAAATATCGGACACTGGGTACAAAGCAAAACGAAAGATGATTATATAAATGTAATGACTTTGCTAAACTATAAATCATATATAAATAATGAAACACGAAATATCAGCGGACAAATCGCTCCCTGTATCGATCACATATGGTGCAACTCAAATAACACTGAAAAAAACATCTCGATATTATGGAAAACCAGCATAACTGACCACTACAACTGTATATTCGTTAACAACATAGACAAAAAAGTACCAACTCCAACAAAACTGACAAAAAAAAACAAGAAAAAAATATTTAAATATGAAAACTTTAGAAACAAATCTTAAGATGGAAACCTGGGCATCAATAATTGAATCGGAAAATCCAAATACTTGTGCGGAGAATTTCGAAACTGTTTTCCTAAATCACATAAACCTTTCTACACAAATACTTATTTCTAAAACAAAATCTAAACACAGATTAATAAAACCATGGATAACCCATGGATTAGTGATTTCAATCAGAAATAAGGAAAAATACTATCACCAGTCTAAAAAATTCCCTAACGAAAAAAAAATCCCTACTTTCTTCAAGAAGTATCGAAACAAACTTACGCTTTTAATTAGACTGACTAAAGAAAATTATTTTCGTGATAAATTAAAAAATGCTGGTCAAGACAGCAAAGAGTTCTGGAAAATTATCAAAAAAATAACCAACAAAAGCATAAAACAAAAATTTCCAAAAGAAGTTACTCATCAAGGAATCAATACTGACACAGAAAAAAACCAAAAACTTTGTGGTGATATATTTAACGATTATTTTGTTAATGTCGGCGCTAATCTTGCTAGTAATATTATCCTAGACAAAAAAACAAACTCAACAACCAGAGCCAAACCCAACTTTTGAAGAAGGTTTCCACACATTTGCTTCAGTAACTGATAAAGAAGTTGAAAACGCCATAATAAGTCTACGAGGATCAGCGAGCCCTGGCTACGACAACATAACTGTAAAAACATTAAAAACTGTACGTGAGATAATCAGCAAACCAATTGCTCATATAATAAATGTTAGGGTGAAGAAGGGCATATTCCCAAACAACTATACGAAGACTTTTGTGACCCCTGTTTTTAAAACTGGTGACGAAAAAAACACTTCTAACTATCGTCCCATAGCACTCACATCAAATATAGCGAAAATATATGAAAAAAGTGGGTGTGTCAAGCCTACGCAAGACAGAAGTGAAACTTCTAGTATTCTTCTCTCTTATTATTAGGGCTTTTTTATACTAATTTTCATATATTTATTGGCAGGTAGAGTAGAAATTAATATTGTTTAGCGTTTGCCAACGACCATACCATGTTGAACACACCGGTTCTCGTCCGATCACCGAAGTTAAGCAACATTGGGCGCGGTCAGTACTTGGATGGGTGACCGCTTGGGAACACCGCGTGCCGTTGGCCCATTTTTTATGGTAATTTCATGTTTTTTTTTATTTTTTTATCGTTACTATCATTAATAATATCATAAAATTCTTTAACTTTTCAAGTATGCTACAGGCCTAAAATATTACTTAGTGGATTGATATTATGGTCAACCATTGAAAAAAAAAATTCCTGCAAAGTTATGGATGTAATTACGATCTTTTTCAAGCGCGTATGTAATGATTATTTTTATCAACGTCGCACACACCTTGCTAATGTTTTCAGTATTATTAGGGCTTTTTTATACTAATTTTCATATATTTATTGGCAGGTAGAGTAGAAATTAATATTGTTTAGCGTTTGCCAACGACCATACCATGTTGAACACACCGGTTCTCGTCCGATCACCGAAGTTAAGCAACATTGGGCGCGGTCAGTACTTGGATGGGTGACCGCTTGGGAACACCGCGTGCCGTTGGCCCATTTTTTATGGTAATTTCATGTTTTTTTTTATTTTTTTATCGTTACTATCATTAATAATATCATAAAATTCTTTAACTTTTCAAGTATGCTACAGGCCTAAAATATTACTTAGTGGATTGATATTATGGTCAACCATTGAAAAAAAAAATTCCTGCAAAGTTATGGATGTAATTACGATCTTTTTCAAGCGCGTATGTAATGATTATTTTTATCAACGTCGCACACACCTTGCTAATGTTTTCAGTATTATTAGGGCTTTTTTATACTAATTTTCATATATTTATTGGCAGGTAGAATAGAAATTAATATTGTTTAGCGTTTGCCAACGACCATACCATGTTGAACACACCGGTTCTCGTCCGATCACCGAAGTTAAGCAACATTGGGCGCGGTCAGTACTTGGATGGGTGACCGCTTGGGAACACCGCGTGCCGTTGGCCCATTTTTTATGGTAATTTTATGTTTTTTTTTATTTTTTTATCGTTAACATCATAAAAAATTTTATATCATTCTTTAACTTTTCAAGTATGCTACAGGCCTAAAATATTACTTAGTGGATTGATATTATGGTCAACCATTGAAAAAAAAAAAGGCGTTAAAAACAAAAAAATTATGTGCGATGGCCGAGAATCGAACTCGGATCAACTGCTTGGAAAGCAACTACGCTGACCATTACACCACCAACGCCAATTGTCGAGATGAGCTAAGAAGCATTTATATTTTACTTCAAAACTTTGACTAGATCAAATGAACTTTAATCGGTCCCGCATTTTCGTTTCGGTCATGAGTTGGTTTTACTCCGGTACTCGAAATTGCATGACGCGGGTAAAGAAGTTTCACTTCAAAAAAAATGTTAAAAAACAACTCAACAACTACATAAAAGATAAGAAGATAATGAGCCCAAACCAGTACGGATTTAGGGAAAATCTCAGCACACAGGATGCGATTGCTAAATTTACATCAACAATAATGCAAAAATTAGATAATGGAGAAAAGTGTCTTGGAATCTCCATTGATCTCCGCAAAGCATTTGATAGCATATCACACTCAAAACTCACTGAGAAACTAAAACAAATTGGATTGGACGGAATAGTACTATCATGGTTCCAAAGTTACCTAAAATAGAGATTCCAATATGTCAAAATCAATAATACCCTTAGTGAACCCAAAACCTCATCTTTTGGCATACCGCAAGGAACTGTCATCGGTCCAATCCTTTTTATTATATATGTAAATCAAATGATCACTCTTCCCATTGTTGGAGATATCATATCGTACGCAGACGACACTGTAGTTATCACAAAAGGAAAATCATGGGAGGAAACAATGAGGATAGCCAATATCAATATAAACATACTCAAAACATGGTTCGACCTAAATTATCTCTCACTAAATACCGAGAAAACATATTTCATCCCATTCTCTTTGCAAGAAAAAAAATGAAAACAATATTACCATTAAAATCCATTCATCACAATGTGAAAATAAAAAAAGAATGCGGGAACGTAAATTGTTTACCAATAACATGCAAAAATAGTATAAAGTATCTGGGTATCATAGTAGATAGACACTTAATGGAACGAACAAGTCCAAAATACGGCAACCAGAGTAAGAAAACTTATCTACTTATTCATTAGATTGAGAAACATCCTTTCATATAATATGATTAAAATTATATATTTTTCTCTTGCCCAATCCATATTACAATATGGTATAATCGGTTGGAGAGGGACTTTCAAAACTAACCTTTCACCTGTAGAAAAGGTTCAGAGGTTAATTTTGAAAGTCATCCTAAGAAAACCATCGATATTTCCAACCACGGAGCTGTTTGACTCGTTTAGGGTTCTTAGCTTAAACAAATTTTTAAAAAGAATGCACTGTTACAAATTCATAAAGACCATTTCAATTCAACAATTTCTACAAAAATAAGTAACCAATCTAGATCACGTGGTAACTTAGAAATTCCTAAATGTAATACTAGTGCTGGTCAACACCATTATACTTATCAAGGTATAAAATTGTTTAATGCCCTTCCGGATAAAATTAAAACTGAAAAAAATTACAAAACGTTCAAATCACAAATCAAACAACTTTTAGATAAACCCAACGGTAATCACAAGTTTTAATTTCATTGGATACATTTTTCAAATAAATGTTTATATGAACTCATTTGTAATTTTTATTGATTAATTTTTTTCTAAATTCACGTTATGACTTTAGGAAAATTGATTAATGATTTATAAAAAATAATATACCTATATAAACAAAATTTAATATTTAAAAAAAAAATACATATCCTCTAAAGTTATATTATCCGCTTCCTAATATGTGCTAATATGTGTTTATTGTTGTTGCATTTAATTAAGTACCCATTTCATACAAGATTGCCAGCTCGGTTTTTGAACAGTTTACTACCAGTATTGTACCTACCTACTATTATTTCGTACCTGATAATTACATTTTTATTTTTATATCTTATTTTGTCTAAGTTTAATAACTATTATATTATTTAAGTTATATTTTTTTTATTTTTTAGTTTGTAATTAAATTTCTTATTTTCTTAATTATATAATGTTATCAATTTCATTATCTAGTTTTATAGCTATTTGTTAATTTTTAGCTACATCAACTAGTGAAATTTTACAACCTATAAATCATAATGACTCACAACACTCCCCAACTCAAACACGGGAAATAATTTCTCAATTGAGTTGGGCAATTTTTTGTTTTGTTAAAAAAAAGTACTTATTTTTCTATTCACTTCGCGTCCTAACATATTCTCCAGACACTCCTCCATCCACCCTCATCTAAGCATCCTTTATTAAGCTTAATTCAATGGATTTGTATTTATTTTAACCGTTCGTATACATGAATACAATTACCTGCGTTTGAATTTATTTGAACGCAGTGCTTGCTGTCGAGTGTAGACCAGAATAATATTATAAATTAATCATTAGCTTGTCCTGGTTTTTCATTTTGCCCGATGCGCTTCGTCGAAATATTGTACAGTAAACTTACACTCACACGCCTGACATTATGACTTCAATACAGTAAAAAACCAGGAAACTGCTCCGTGTCTGTTTTCTGTCAAAAAACCTCGGATCGGCAACCGCAGTACCAGCACTCAGCACTCAACAGCCGTTAGCACGGGTGGGAATTATTACTGCTTGCTTTTTCATCCACATACATTTCCGCGAGTATCGAAAGGAAAGTGTTTCCCGTTTTGTGTTAGGTTTGAGAAGATAAATTAGTGCCGGGAGAATATAATATGACGCAAAAGTCAATGGGGGAAGAAGAGGAAATGGCTGAGAATTATTTGAGCGGGATCTTCAAGGGTCGGAATAAAATATCAATATGTATGAGATAATGTATTAAAAGCAAGGAGTGTGTGCAAATAGAGAGTTGTTTGGCTACACAATTGTCTGCCAGGAGGGCTTTTCTATCAGATGACGCCATTTAATCACTTAGTTGTCATTATCGTCAGCGATGGAGTTTCTGGCAGAGTACAATTGTCTGCCGGGAAGGCTTTTCTATCAGATGACGCCATTTAATCACTTAGTTGTCATTATCGTCAGCGATGGAGTTTCTGGCAGAGTACAATTGTCTGCCGGGAAGGCTTTTCTATCAGATGACGCCATTTAATCACTTAGTTGTCATTATCGTCAGCGATGGAGTTTCTGGCAGAGTAAAATTGTCTGCCGGGAAGGCTTTTCTATCAGATGACGCCATTTAATCACTTAGTTGTCATTATCGTCAGCGATGGAGTTTCTTGCAGAGTACAATTGTCTGCCGGGAAGGCTTTTCTATCAGATGACGCCATTTAATCACTTAGTTGTCATTATCGTCAGCGATGGAGTTTCTGGCAGAGTACAATTGTCTGCCGGGAAGGCTTTTCTATCAGATGACGCCATTTAATCACTTAGTTGTCATTATCGTCAGCGATGGAGTTTCTGGCAGAGTAAAATTGTCTGCCGGGAAGGCTTTTCTATCACTTAGTCACTTAGTTGTCGTCAGCGATGGCGTTTCTGGCAGAATTAAATTATCTGCCGGGAAGGGTTTTTTATCAGATGACGTCACTTTGTCACAGTTGTCATTATCGTCAGCGATAGCGTTTCGGGCAGATTCTATGACTTTAGAGCGGATTTGATATTTATTTAATACACATTTATTTTTTATTTTAAAAAAATATATAAACATAAAAATATGTACGAATGACCACACAAATTACATTTTAAAATAATTCAGATCGCCGTCAGAATAGTCCTATGTGAATATAGATTTCCTCGAAAGAAGAAACAGTTTACTTTCTTGTTTCCAAATTTGTAGATGACTCTATGCCAGTCTAATTAACCTACAATATATATAAGAATATCTGTATTGGCTATTGAACGGCTAATGTTGCGATGCGAGTACCTAGGCCTTTTGGCGTGCGCGTGCAATGCATGTCTGTTGGCATATGGGCCATGTGGTTTGGCATAGTTTTACGAGAGTTGAATTTATAACCGCAGTGAGATTTTGCTACCAGTGCGTACTTCTGTTATATGTTAGTTTATTGGTCATATCGTCTAAAGAAAGTATGCTGGGAGAGAATCTGTCAACTAATCCGCATTACATATTTTTGAAAAACATAGAGAATCATTTCAAAGTACTGCGTACCTACGGTAACTGTATCTAGAGAGATATGCAAGCAAGTCCAAAATAACTATTGCCATTTCTGAACAAATCATAACAGGCATGTTTCAATTTCACGATCTGAAGCTGAATTGCTTATTGCTTATGGGTACCATAAAATAAGCAATTGCGTTACATCAAGCCATTGGTTTAAGATTTATGAAGAGATGCGCTCTATTATGAGCAGTGTAATAATTAATAAATAATAATATTATCACTCGCTGGCTGTTTGGAGACTGTAAATATCTCATTGCAATGACAACATATTATCTGCTCTACCCAAGCCTCTCTGTAGTTCCCCGCGAGCTCTTTATCCAAATGGTTATTGTAATTAATACTGTCCCCTAATTCCAAAGAGCGCCGTCATCACTATATTAGATTATGCCATTTCTGCATCATTGACTACCAATGCAAATAAATCCATTTATGTCTTTAAGCCCATGTGTCTGATATACTTGAAAAACAACAGCTCTGCAAAACAATGAACCGGTAGATGCATTATTGTTGCACACTATTAACTCATTTATTAATCCCACCTATTACCTCGGTACTCGGTGGGATAAATAAATGATTAATAAACAAATTAAAACAAAAACAAAAATATCAATACATCAAATCTTGGCTTAAGGAATTAACGGAAAAGTTATGTTTAGTATAACCGGTCAGCGCTCTTCGGTTATAGCTGGAAGTACCTTAACAAAACGGAGAGAGAAAACAAAAAATAATTTACGCATTAGCTTCGCATAGTTGCACTCTTCTTTTGCCATCGCGCATTCCTTGTTAGACAGAGACTAGAATAGTTTAATTGCTTCTGTTATTTAATAAAGAAGTTGGCAAGTTAATTGGCAGTACAGTTTTTAAAACTGCACTGCTAAATTTCAATTGTTTGTCCGGTAATACGTAGTGACGCCATTTTTGATATACTATTTCTTTCAAACTGTCAGTTGACTAATTATAAAATATTAATTTTTTTTTTTTGATAAATATATAAATATAAAATATTAGCTTAAAAAACAATATAAAGCGTAATGAATAAACATTCAAGATGTCGCGAAGTGTTCAACCAACGAGTATAAAGTTTATTCGAATAAAAAAAGGCAAGAGTATTATTAGTAGTATTTAACAGGTAAATGGAAGGTTAGGAAGCATTCCTGTCAAACATTAGTAGTATTTTACAGGTAAGTGGAAGGTTAGGAAGCATTCCTATCAAACATTAATAGTATTTTACAGGTAAGTGGAAGGTTAGGAAGCATTCCTATCAAACATCAATAGTATTTTACAGGTAAGTGGAAGGTTAGGAAGCATTCCTGTCAAACATTTATCAATTTATTTGATCGTTTTAACATCTTTTGGCGTACGCAATTTAAGTATGTTATTAGTTAATATCGAATTAGATTATTCTTTATGACAATACAACTGGCCAAATTTTATATTTCACCTATTAAACTGACAGCTGTGATACAAATATTTGCAGTGAACAACAAAAATACAGAGGCTCAGCGAAAATGTGGCGCGGCCCTGGGCTAAAATATTTTGGTTTAGTAATTTATTTTTAATTATATCAATGAAAATATTTATTATCAACTTGATATTCATTTAAATATTACTAAGCAGCTTTCAATGATTTATTTTATACCGGAGATTAATCTTTAAGAACTTAGCTAAACACTGAAAAGTATTTTTTTCTCTTTGTTAAAATTTAAGAATGAAATATTAGGATATCACTATTCTAACCGTTTGGTAAATGTTTCTACCTATGTTGCGTTACGATTAATTTTTTTATTAAATATACAAATACAATACAATAATTTACAAATGTTGATATTTTGAGGCAGATTGCGAAATAAATGATATTTTTTTAACAAAAGTGCCCAACTCAATTGAGAAATTATTCCTCGTGTTTGAGTTGCGGAGTGGCGTCATTATGGTTTACAAGTTGTAAAATTTCATTAATTGATGTAGCTAAAAATTAACATATAGTTATAAAACTAGATGATAAATTTGATAAAAAATAAAATTAAGAAAATAAGAAATTTAATTACAAACCAAAAAAAAATATAACTTAAATGCCATAATACTTATTAAACTTAGGAAAAAAATAAGATATACAAATAAAAATGTACTTATTAGATAAGAAATAGTTGTAAATTGTTCAAAGACCGAGCTTGCAATATTGTATGAAATGGGTACCTAATAAAATGCAACAACAATAAACGCATATTTGGGAGTTCATAAAATAACTTTAGAGGATATGCAAAAAAAATATATAGCGTTTTTTTTTTAAATATTACATTTTGTTTATATTTTTTTTAATTAATCAATAATCAATTATCCTTAATTCATAAAACGATTCAATCAATAATAATTACAAATGGGTTCATATAATCAATTATGTGAAAAATGTATTCAATAAAATTAAAACTTGTGATAACTGTTGTGTTTATCTAAAAGTTGTTTGATTTGTGATTTGAAAGAAATTAAAATTAAAAAATTAAAACTGAAATTTTGTTCAGATTTAATTTTATCCGGAAGGGCATTAAAAGATTTTATACCATAATGAGTATAAAGGTGTTGACAAACACTAGTTCAGTACCTTCCGTGTTCACAGGTATGTACAAAATGTTTATGATATAAATGCACTTTTCAGATTTCCAAGCGGTGCCCGTAGCAGGTTGACGTTAAGGTTGGAAGTCAACCAAGAACTCTTCTGTGTTCAAAACATTTTGAATAACGTTCAATCAACAGAACAAAGAATATAACTCGATGAATGAAGCAGTGCCCACAATATAACATGTCGGTATAATTATGTTTAGTAGGTTATGGAGTAAAAAAATACATATAGTATGAAAAATTGTGAATTCACGTTTTGAAAATTGATTATTTTTATGATTTCCTTGACAGAGTTCTAGGCTTTTCAGAAAAAAAAATTATATTTAAATACAGTATTGCACTTGCGTTTTATTTAAATGGAATGGGTTTCCCCATATATCAAACCACTGAATAATAACCTTAGTCTGGCGTTGTCGCCATCTGGGCAGCCATTTTATTGCTACCGTTTGGACAGATTTTATTTATTGGTATTTTCTTTAGTCATACCTGAAGTGATACCTTTCAAAACCGTCCAAGTCTCTTTAGTCTTAATAAAAACCAGAGTTATTCCGCACTTCACGTAAACCCCTCTGCGCTAAGATAGGGGTGCATATTCTCAGAGCTTTATAAGTGTTACTAATACTTTTACACTATCCCACGCAAGGGATGAGTTTTGCGACGTGACACAAGATATTGCTCCTCCAGTTATATTACATTATATAGCTCCTTGGAATCTCCTTAATTAATCTCAAGATTAATAATACGAAGCGCAATGAAAAACCCTTGAGCGGATAATACGTTAAACGTTATACATGCGGTTATGTATTCGCATACCTTCACATAGTTGAATGGTACGTATCGAAGCTTTTTCCCTTTTTCAACTAGTTAATAGCTATACATAACTTTACTATAAAAACCCTTATTTTTACAAATAAAGGGGAAACTTAACATTAACATTCTTCTCAAAATTTCGGCAAACTCGTTCTTATGTTCTTGTCTGGCATTTAACCTAGATTAAATAGGAATTAATTAATGGCTTCATCCAGACACTTCACGCAATGCAAGTTCCGCTAGCCCCTTCCCAACTAGCAAATTAATAAGTAAGCGACTTCTTGACTAAAAGGATAAAATAATCAATTGTGACTGTAATAATGTATGTTCCGACCTTCTGATCCAATTTTCAAGTATTTATAAAAGCAGTTGCTAGTTGGGAACGGCTCATATGCATTGTGTGCAGTGTCTGGAGCAAGCTAATGAGTATGAGACATCTTTGTTAGAGTTCAAAGCCAACTTCCCAAATATTACCATTTGAGGTAATTTCGGATTAAGGTATTTTAAATTAACTAAATATTTCTTAATTTTGAAGATGTCGTAAAAAAATGCCAATTTGGAAATTAGATAAAATTCATTGAATTGCTTTAGAAAAACATGATAAAATTACGTTTTAGATTTTTATATTTGATGTTTTTAATGTTTAAAAATATTTTAATTGCGAAAAATTTCAGATAATTAAGAAAAAAAAACAAAAACCCAATCCATTATTTAAGGAATTTTGCAAGATTACTTCCCTTTTTATCTTGTTCGTTCAATTAAAAATTAACAATTTTTCGAAGAAAACTTCTTCTAACTGCTTTTCACTTTGTGATGGCATTATTTATTTTTTATTAAAACACAAATAACATTGTTTACATCACTTTATTTCGATACAAAATCTCAACATGTTTCATGAACCAAGTTCACTTCATCAGGAGCACAAGTATACTAAAGTTATAATTAAAATTAGGTCTAGAAAGAAGAGGTAGAAGGAGTGGGGAGGGGTAAGAGTGGGGGAGGGTTATTCAAAGTAGGAATTAAAATGTCATTAGACGGGAAAGACCGGGTAATTGGGAAAATATTTAAAATGGGGTTTATAAAAATTTTTTGTTTATTAATAATATCTGCTTTCATATTCACGTGTTTTCTTATTTCTAGGATTTCAAAATTATTGATTTGAGATACCTTGTAACCAGAATGTAGTATTTTAAAACCTGAATTAATATCGAAAGTATGGTCGTTATTTAATAAATGATCCGCAAATTCTGATTCACAGTTTCCCTTTAAAGCCCTAAGATGTTCTTTAATTCTGATCTCAAAGTTTCTATTAGTTTTTCCTATATAAAAGGAATTACAATCATTACAGTTGAGTTTATAAACACCTGATTTTTTAGTTTGACTATCAATATCTTTATTATTAAGAATATATTTTTTTAATTTGTTATTCGTATAAAACGCCGGTTGAATAGTGAAGGGGATGTTTTTATTTATAATTTTGGAAGTATCATTATCTACAAATAGAATTCTACGCCATTGTTTGTTTGTATCTTTATAAATAGGATAAATATAAAGTTTAAAGAATATTATAGATATTGTCATTCATAATTCATCAAATCATCCCTTTTCTCAAAAAGTCGCAGCTTTCCATTCTATGCTTAATAGATTAATTTCGATTCCTTTGTCGGATCCTAATTATATCTCAGAATTAAATATCATAAAACAAATAGCATCTAATAACGGCTATCCTAATAAATTGATAGATGAAATACTAAATAAAAAAATTAAACATAAATTCTTTAAACTTTATATTTATCCTATTTATAAAGATACAAACAAACAATGGCGTAGAATTCTATTTGTAGATAATGATACTTCCAAAATTATAAATAAAAACATCCCCTTCACTATTCAACCGGCGTTTTATACGAATAACAAATTAAAAAAATATATTCTTAATAATAAATATATTGATAGTCAAACTAAATAATCAGGTGTTTATAAACTCAACTGTAATGATTGTAATTCCTTTTATATAGGAAAAACTAATAGAAACTTTGAGATCAGAATTAAAGAACATCTTAGGGCTTTAAAGGGAAACTGTGAATCAGAATTTGCGGATCATTTATTAAATAACGACCATACTTTCGATATTAATTCAGGTTTTAAAATACTACATTCTGGTTACAAGGTATCTCAAATCAATAATTTTGAAATCCTAGAAATAAGAAAACACGTGAATATGAAAGCAGATATTATTAATAAACAAAATTTTTTTATAAACCCCATTTTAAATATTTTCCCAATTACCCGGTCTTTCCCGTCTAATGACATTTTAATTCCTACTTTGAATAACCCTCCCCCACTCTTACCCCTCCCCACTCCTTCTACCTCTTCTTTCTAGACCTAATTTTAATTATAACTTTAGTATACTTGTGCTCCTGATGAAGTGAAATCTTGGTTCATGAAACATGTTGAGATTTTGTATCGAAATAAAGTGATGTAAACAATGTTATTTGTGTTTTAATAAAAAAAAAATAAAAAAATTAACATTATAATTCTCAGAGAATAACAAAAAAAAATCAAAGACTTAGGAACCATTTTGTCACAGTATATTATTAAAAAAATAGTATTTATGTACACATGCATTAGACATTAATATTAATAAACAACATCATTTCAAATTAAGTTTTATTAAATTCGTTTTTCGCTTTTCCGATGCCATAAGACTTTATTCACAATATGACATTGCCAATGGATTAAAACTGACTATAAATAACACAAATAATAATAAATGTATTCAATTATACTAATACAAGCTGTATTAAGTAATACAAATACAAGCTGTATTAAGTAATACAAATACAAGCTGTATTAAGTAATACAAATACAAAGTGTACCTGGCGTTGCTCGGAGGTTTTTCTTTACTTTCTATAAAAATAATATACATATATAAACCTTTCGAAAGAAAATTTCTAAATAATAGTAAAAAAAAACTATTAATATCCTGGTAATTATACTTAAAAACTGGTAATTATAATATTAGGTATACCTCAAAGAAATTATTTAAATTAATTTTTGAATTAAATAAAATAATTTTACCAAAAATCATATTTGACGAAATTAGTTTTTTAGATCTTCATACAATAGTATATGCTAGTTCTATTACTGTTTGTAATAAGTTAGGAATTAAATTATCATCTTCTGATGATAGATCATATAGTTATAGTAAACCAGAATGGCAGATCAGATTAGAAAATGAAACATAGCTAGAGTAATAGAATATAAAAATGGAAAAAGGAGTAGAAAAATTTTGAGACATGTAGATGAAATTGTTAGAATATTTGGTTATAACATTGATAGTCATAATAATGAAAATATAATCAATAATTTATTAAATGAAAAATTAGGCATAAAAGCTAGTAGATTTAAAATATATAATTATATAATAAAAAAAATAATTACAGATTATTCCAGAAAAATTAAAAAATATTTTATTCCAAACTTAATATTATTTCGAAACCATAAACAAAATATTATTTCGAAAAATAATATTCCGTTTCCATCTGGACTAAAATTTGGAGTAAAGATATAAAACATAACGAGTCAAGTCCCTGGATAGAAAATGAAGAACTCAATTTTTCAGGCATTGAACAAATAAGTTTTTCTAATATATCGGTTGAATTGTTAACCAAAATTATGAAAAATACTCATAATTGGAAAGCCACGGGTTGCGATTGGATACATAATTTTTGGTACAAATGTCTGACTACTTTACATCCTTGTTCGCGCAATATATAGGGGATTGTTAGGTATGCATCCACAGGCTTGATTGTTTTCGAACCTGATTGTTTTCGATTTATGATATGTCCGACGGAGGAGGGGCGTTGTTGACCTAACAATCCCCTATATATTGCGCGAACAATCCTCTTTTGGCAAAAAATCTTTAAAAAATTTTCAGTCAACCTCAAAATTATCCAAATTTTCTAACTAAGGACATTACTTATATGTTACCCAAAATCGAAAATATTGATAATCCCTCTCAGTACAGACCCATTACATGTTTACCGACAGTATACAAAATTTTAACCTCTTGCTTGACAGATTTAATATTCATTTCATTTAGATGAAAAAAATATTTCATCTGAACAACAAAAAGGTTGTCGCAGAAAACATATGGGATGTAAAGAACAATTAGTTATTGATTCTGTAATTCTAAAACAGATTCAAACTCGAAAACTTAATTTACATACTTGCTATAAAGATTACCAAAAGGCTTTCGATAGTGTCCCGCACTCGTGGCTGATCAAAGTATTAAATATATATAAAATTAACCCTATTATTATTAGCTTTTTTGAAAATATTATGTCCTTTTGGAGTACCAATTTACTTATAAATTTAAAAGGTAAGAAAACAGTAAGCCGGGCATTTCAATTAAAATAGGGATTTTTCAAGGAGACTCATCGAGTCCTTTTTGGTTTTGCTTAGCATTGAATCCTCTATCTAAAATGTTAATTAAAAGCAAGTTTGGAATAAAAATTAAAGGTAATACAAGGAAGAGTAGTACGATTTCGCATTTATTGTTTATGTATGATATAAAGTTATTTTCAAATTCTGAACAAAATTTAGAGAAAATGATCGAGGTAGTTAAAAACTTTTCAGATGATATCAAAATGACTTTTGGTTTAGATAAATGTAGAACTATCCATATAGAGAAAGGCAAAATTGTAGATGGGGACGAGAGTATATATAGAAATTTCTAAATTACTAGTATGAAAAGGGATGAGGTTTATAAGTATTTAGGATACCCACAATCAAATAGATTAGACCATACTAGTATTAAAAATGATATTAGGATTAAATTTCAAACTAGGATCAGGAAAATTTTAAAATGCAATCTATCTGCTAAAAATTTAGTAAAAGCAATAAATACTTGGGCAATACCTCTATTAACGTACTCATTTGGCATAATTAAATGGTCCAATACAGATTTAGATAACTTAGAAAGATTAATTAGAACTACGCTATGAAAGTTTAATTGCCATCATCCAAATTCAGCTATAGAACGTTAATTTACCTAGAAATTTAGGAGGTAGAGGTATAGTCAAAAGAATTTCTTTAAAACATAATCAGGTGCTAAGAAAATTTTTCCATAGGAAAGCTCATAGCACAGAAATGCACAAAATAATTTGCAAGGCAGATAGAAACATAGGGTTAGATAGTTAGGCAGATAGGGTTCGAACCCGGCGTGCGCAAATAAATTTTATTTGATTAATTTGTGTTATTTCACAATTAATTAATTAAAATAATATATAGTATATTTGCGGCACGTTCCAAAGTGGAAGATACTACCAGTATCGCCCTGGTGTAAGACCACCATTCAGAATTGAAACGTTGCTCCAAATAGCTTTAGCCGTGTTTAGTGACTAGATCTGAATAGCCAGGTACTTCCCCACTTACCTTCAGCCTCACAACACCCCCCAATTGGGGATGCCATAGTCTCACTGGCTCCAGACGGGAGCAGTTGGGACTCTTGTGAGGTATTATCTATAAAAAAATAAATTACACCTTTAAATTTATACGACGATAATGCCAACATTTTTATTAATCCCAACCAGGAATTATTAGATTCCTGGTAAAATAAAATTTTACACGCAAAACACTTCAATTATCTCAACCAAACGTATGTTGACAAATTTTCGTCACACAAATGGTTGAGTATTGGAGAGTTGAGCGCAGAAATAGAAAGATTTATGCTTGCCATTCAGGATAGAGTCATTAATACTAAAAATTATAGGAAGCATATAATCAAAGATACAAATCAAATTGATGATTTATGTAGAAAATGTTTGGTTTTTCCGGAAACTATAGAACATAATATATCGGGATGTTCTATATTAGCACCGTCCGAGTATACATTTAGGCACAATCAAGTTTTAAAAATAATTCACCAAAGTTTGGTAATTAAACATAACTTGATTGACTGCCGTAATATAATACCATATTATGAATACGAACCAATTTCATTTTTAGAAAACGAAATATATTATGATAAAACTATACTAACAGACCGAACGATTAGTCATAATAGACCCGATATAGTTTTTCATGACAAAATTAAAAAAAACAACTTATATCATTGATGTCGCTTTTCCAAATTCCTGTTATATTCAAAAATCTATTAATGAAAAAATAAGAAAATATACAGATTTAGGAAAAAAGATTAAAAGAATTTGGCATTCTCAGACTATAAAAATATTACCATTCGTTATTTCGGCTACTGGCATTATACCTAGCTCTCTCATTAAAAATTTAGGCGTATTAGATCTATCAAAAAAATTATATATAAAGATGCAAAAGTCGGTCATTTTGAATACATGTAGTATAACGAAAGTTTTTTTAAATATTTATGTTGAGGGATCAGTAGGATTTATAGTCCGTGTTAGGAGTTCTACCGAGCCGAACCCTCTGATATGAAAATATCTGGAGTCGGTGAATTATTTTCCCATTTGATCTCTGGTGGGTTGACGTGTTGTTCTTGTATTGTTTTGTATTTATTTTGCTTATATAATGCACTTGCATAATGTTGATTGACTAGATGATCATTTGTGAAAAAGTGTGTGGAAGGGTTTAGTTTTTCCTATGGGGAAGATTTAACCCGGACATAAAATCGGAAAAAGAAAAAAAAATTACCTTATTATTTGTCAGAAGATTTAGAAGCGTCAGCACAGAGGACAATAATATTATGCAACCCTGTCATCTGTCATACGTCATCTTAGTACATTTACAATTACCTGATAAAACTAACAAATTGATCACTTTTTTAATGTTGACGCTTTCTGGAATTTATATGTTGGCATTTTTTATTTTTTTTATTTTTTTATTATTTTTTATTATTTTTTTTTTTATTGTACAACAGAACATTCGTTCCAGTTACAGTACAATTTTACAAACAGTATAATTTTACATCATATCAGCATTTGGGTAAGTGACTCTTCAATAATTGTTTTAGGTCGTTTAAAGAACAGTCATTTACATCCAAATTCTTTGCTAGTTCGTTCAACAGCACCACTCCCCTCGTCATGCTATGCTTTGCCAGGACGTCGGTTTTGCCTTTTGGTACTCTAAATAAGTCATGGTATCGACTTCGGCTGTAGTGGTCTGGTACATATAAATCATAGCATCCCAAGAGGAATGGGCTATCAATAAAATTGTTCCAAATTTTGAAAGATATAGTGGCTAGGCTTGCTTTCCGCCTAGTTTCCAGACTCACAGAATTGGTTTCCTCAAGTAAGTCGATATGGTGCATGAATCTGGGATAGGTTCCATGCGTCCGCATATAGACATACCTGAGGAATTTCTTCTGGATTTGCTCTATCATTTCAATGTACTTCTGGTGATACGGTGCCCAAACATCGCTCGCATACTCCAGCTTGCTTCTCAGTATGCCATCGAACAATGATAACATAGCATCTTGGTTATTGAACTGCTTGCATGTCCTAATGACGAACCCAAGAAGTTTGTAGCAAGACTGAGTGAGCTGCGATATATGGCCAGAGAATTTCAGTTCGGGCTCAAAGACGACACCGAGATCCTTTACGGAATTTACACGTGATAGTGTTTCGCCCTTTATCTTATAATCGTAAAGTATAGTGTTTAAAGAGCGAGTGTAAGACATAGTGACACATTTTTTTGTATTGAAATCTAATTAGTTTATCAACGACCATTCAGATAGTGCATCCAGATCAGCTTGCATTTTAAGACAGTCTTGTTGGGAGCTTATTTCCATTAGAATGTTAAGGTCATCTGCAAACAGTAGACATTTACTATTCTTAACATAGTTTTGGATGTCATTTATTAGTATTAGAAACAACAGCGGTCCGAGGTTAGACCCTTGAGGAATTCCAGATTTCGCTGAGAATTTTTTTGAATTATGTCCATTTACCGAAACAAATTGTTTTCTGGATTTTAAATATGATGAGAAAAAGTTTAGTGTTGGTAGGTCGAAGCCTAGATTAAACATTTTCCTCAGTAAGATATCATGGTTAACACGGTCAAATGCTTTGGCAAAGTCGGTGTAAACTACATCTGTTCGGTGCCTTGAGTCTAAACCGGTGGTAATTTATTTAATATACGAGAACTGTCTCCGTTTTAACATCTCAAAGGACGCTTGTTAGAAAAAAACGCAGTGCTGTCATGTGACTAAAATCCATAATTTACGAAAAAATATGGCCGAATAGAAAATAAATTAAAATTCCTAAGTAATTAATATTTTTAATTAATGTTAATATTTTTTTTATTTTTTTTATAAGCAGGACAAAAATATATACTACAGTAAATAATAAAATAAAATACAGAAAAAACAGAAAAGTTTCAATAAACTACTTTTCAGTAGTTTGTCGATGGCAACTTTTCACATAAAAAATATTAAAAAAGATAAAAACTTATTTTACTTAATGAAAACAGTGATAACAATAAAAAAATAACAATTTGTTTTAAAAATTTAAAAACATATACACAACAGTGATAGTATCTACCTATAGTTTGTATTAGACTCTAATACAAACTATTTCTTTCAGCGAGCCAATTTTTCAACATAATATTTGTTTTTAAATTTGTAAATTTTTTTATTTCAGCAGGTAACATATTTAAGCAACTAGGTATCATGTAGTCCAGTGTTCTTTGTCCATATTTGTTTAAATGTTTAGGTACAATTAGTCCTTCATTTATCGTAAAACGAGTATTGTAAGTGTGGTCCAGTCTATTTATGTATATAGGGCTATTCATATGCTGAAATATAATTTTATACCACAGAATTGATCTTACTGAGAAAATTTTAAGATTCTGATAAAGGTATGGAACAATATGCCTTTTTTCGTATAAACTTTTATTAGGTAATAATTTAACTAGTAAATTTTGAACTGATTGAACATGGTTTATATTTGTTTTATATGAAAGTCCCCAAGCTGTGATTCCATACCTTATAATGGATTCAGCTAGTGATAAATAAATTATTTTAAGTGTGCGTATTGGAACATAGAATTTTAATTGATATAATCTATTAACGATAGATCTCAGACGTTCACAGACTTTATTTATTTGTAAGTCCCATTTAAAAAAACAATCAATAATAATACCTAAATATACATACTCTGTGACCAGTTCAATATTTTCACATGTACATATTGCAGGAATACCAACATGTAAGCAATTTGAAGTGTGTGTCTTTATTTCAGGTGTAATAATATTTGCCTTAGCATTGGGTGATCTAATATGTATCAATTAAGTTTTTTTGGCATTTATAATTAAACCAGAGTCGTGAGACCATTTCAAGTTCAATGTAATCTTTTTGTAATAGTTCAATACATATCTAATTGCAAATCACTGCGAGAAATCACCAATGCAGTATCGTCCGCATATACAAAGTGTTTTTCATGTTTAAAAATGAACTTAACAAAAGATACATAAATAATATATAAAATTGGGCCTAATATGGAACCTTGAGGAACGCCTGCTAATATTTTCCTTTGTTTACTTAAGGTGTTCAAAAGTTTTATTTTCATGCATCGGTTGTTTAAGTAATTTTCAAAGAGTTTTAGAAGTTTCCCTCTTATTCCTATGATTTCTAATATTTTCAATATTTTTTTATGATAAATAGTGTCAAATGCCTTGGAATAATCTATAAATAAGACTAATACATGATTTTTACTATTAAATTCATTATTTATTAGGCTAGCAAACTTCTGAATTAGAATTTCAGTGCCCTTTTTTCTGGAAACCGTTTTGATTTGTATCAATAATAGAATAATCTTCTAAATATTTAATCAATTTCAGCTGAATGTATTTTTCAAGGATTTTTTCGAGTGTGATCACCGCCTTTATAAATGCATCGGATGATACTACATTTTAAGTCATCTGGAATTTTTGCCTCAAATATGATTCTATTAACAAAATGAGTTATAATTGGACCTAAGGTAGATATGTGTTTTTTAATATCGCTCATTCTGATATTATTAATTCCAGGAGAAGAGTTTTTAAGTTGTCTTACAATGCTTTCTATATCAGCAATTTTGGCCCTTGGTAGGTACATACTTTGAGGCATCTCCTCTGGTTCAAACTCAGTTGTCCTATAATTACATTTATGTAACATATTGCAAACACTATCAGAGAAATAATTAACAAAATCATTATTTACATATTCTTTGGTCTGATCTTTCATCAAATATTTGGAAGCAACTTGGTCACAATTATTTTTACATTTCTTTCCTAAATTTTGATTACACTCGTCCCATGTTTTTTTTTTAATCTTGAAAAAGGTTTTTGAATTTATCATTATAGTATGTGGTTTTTAATTTAAGTAACAATTTATTTAAAACATTCCGGTAACACTTATATTCTTTTTCATAGTATTTGTTTGTTGGAGCATTTTTCCAACGTTTATATAAATAATCTCTTTTTTTAATTTTATATAGTGCATCCGTAGATATCCAGTCATTTATGGCATGAGGTCTGCTTTTAGATTTTTTGCTTATTTAAATCGTGCTGTTTATGTACAAGTCATCAAAATAATTTTTAATTTTTAAATAAACAACAGAACATTCGGTTTCCTTTAGAAGCGATTTCCAATCATAATTACAAATATTTTTATCGATCAGTTTTTGTGAAAGAATTTTCACGTAATTAGAATCGGAAGATTTGAAATTATCTATCGAGTTATAGTGTATACTAACATCCGTTGTATTGTGGTCTGCGATGTTATAGTCACACACGCATGCAGATATTGTACTGGATAATCCAGCTGGTAGCTTTCCACTTAAACGCACATAAAAATGATCGATACATGAGCGGTTTATTTTCTGAAGAACTATTACTTCCCTAGTAGCAACATCTATAATTTTTTTTAATAGTTATTAGTAAGGATATTTTCATAATTTATTATGATAGCATCATTTTTATTTAATAAATTTAAATTTATATCGCCGAAAAATATAACACTTTCATTTTATTTAATATTGTTATCAAACACAGAGGATATTTCTGACAAGAATGCTTGCTTATTTAAATTCGGAGGTCGGTATATTGCTAAGACATTTAAAGTGCTGTTATTTGGAAGTGTCAATATTCCGAAAACATTCTCAAAATATTTTGTGTCCAGAACTATTTGCGAGAAGGAGAGGTTATTCTTCACATATAACAAAATTCCTCCACCGGACTTATGGCTTCTACAATAGTGATATGAATTGTATCCGGGAATATCATACAGATTAACAAGTTCCGAACGAATTGCAATTTCGCAAAGCACGAGTATATCAATTTGATTTAAACTGTCTTTAAAATAAACATGAAATAGGTCCCAATACTTACATATTGATCTAATGTTTAGTTCCACAAAATTAAGTTTACTCGTTTTACATTTTATTGTATCTTGTTTTTGAAACCATTCATGCAGGTTATTTACCTTACAAAAATTAATATCATTTTCATCATCTATGTAACTAAAAGACATAATGTTTGTGAAGAAAGTACTTAATAACTAAAAAAAAATTTTCACAAGTATTTGTATCTCATGTCGGTACAAGCCATTGTTACAACTAATTGTCAAAACTGAATTTGATTTTGATGACAAACTATAAATTAGTAGCATATGTACACGGATAATATCAAGGTTGACTTGAAATAGTTTTGGTGACAATATTGAACAACTTAGCATTATATTACTAGTGATAATATTATAAAAATGAGACATACTATGTAGCATATTAATTTTGTTTTGTATAAATAATATTTTACAAACATTAACACTTTGAGAGTAGGCTAATATTTTAATGCTTTGTTTTTGTCTTAAAATTTTACAGAAATAGATAGTTAAATATTTGTTGGATATTTCTGATAAATCGTTTTAAAGTTTTAATATTTATAGCTAAATTGTGGGTAATGTCAGAAAACAAGCGTATTTGAAACAAAAAAATATATTTTGGTATTGAGTTTTTAATATTTTTAAGAATTTTAAAGTTAGTTATTAAGAATGTTAAAGTAGGTACATACCTATTCATAATTTATACGCCCTTGGGCAATAGTCATCATTTTTTTTAAATACGTACAATTTTTGCTATTTGCTTTATGATTCGTATCGTTTGTTGACTTAAAAGTGTTGTTTTGGAAATCACAATTTTTGCATTTTTCTTCTTTGTTTTTATTGGGACAGTCTTTCCAAGGATGATCCATGGCACAGTGCAGGCACGAAGCATTATTGTCCTTATTAAAGCAGTTGACAGCTGAATGACCAAATCTCAGGCAATGGAAGCTTTGCATTATTGGATTAGCATCCTCCACCCGCACTCTGTGGTATCCAATATTAATTTTCTCTTTAGATATGAGATATTTCCTAAGTTTTCCAATCGTTTCAATTATATAATTTGTAAGATTATTTTGTCCTTTTGGTTTAAGCATTTTTACTAATTTTACTGAGTTTTTTGGATTTTCATCCCTGATGATTTTAATTCCATCATTTTGGGTTTTTAATGATTCTATTATTTCTTCTTCTGATAGGTCGATAGGTTAGTTTTTTTGCGTGATCCTTATTGGGGCAAGAGATGATTAGTTTCTTATTTGATGCTTTTTGCACTCCAATTTTTTTAACTATCATGTCTCGAATATCATCAGATGTTGTATTAGTATTTTCACTTGCATTAATGAGTATTTGGCCTCTGGTATAGGTATTGAGAGGGCATTATGCATTTTATTATATGGTATGCATTTTATTTCTCTTACCAACGTTAACATTATTTTGAAATTAAAATTAAACACATGTATAATATAATTATAGATGTTTATTTATGAATTGTATCGAATGGAACAGTGAACATTGAACAGTGTACAGTGAACAGTGAAGGCTGCGGGGATGTTTAGTGTTTACGCCTTGTTAGCGAGCTCTGCTTCTCCCCTGTACCATTCATAGCCTTGATGAGAGAGTAGTCGGGAATAATACGAGACATAATGGCTGTTTGGGAATCCCCATACATTTTAGTAAATTTCCTCCAAATTAATTAAGAGCGGGTTGTTGGTAAATAAATTCCCGCACACGCGCCAATGTGATAGAGTTCAAAGTTATGTTAGACTGGGGGAAGTAAATTCATGAGCCCTAGTTTATGCACGCATTATGTATATAATAACTAGAATGACGTGTAAAATAGAATTATTGACCATTCGTAGAGCAATAGAGTTACTCTTAGCAAGGATTCTGAAAAAACTTGCTTCTTTCTTGTATCATTTAATTCTACAATGCTAACCATTTAACGCTTGTTTAATGATCTGCCTTTTGGAAGGTTGAAATGAAATTTCTCTCTGTGAATCGTGTGAAGCAGGATTTAGGAGCTACAGTTGTTAAAAACTCTCAGAATGATTGAATCCAGACTTTACAAATGCAAAAGAGTACCAAATAGGTTCTTGTAAAATGGGTTTTAATTTTATAACACGTTTTACGAAAACATTTAACCACGTATCCATTTTTGTTATTGTGTTTAATTCGTAGAACTCCATTTTTTTTTCATTCGATCTAAATCAAATCATTAATTATTAACTAATGATTTTCGGTAGTAAGTCTTTTAAATATCATGGAAATAAAAATAGGGTGCGGGAATTAAATGAAATCACATAAAAAAGTATTTGAATAAGTCATTTCGATGTGGAGTAACCACAATATGATATTGGCCTTGTAGGCCGAAACAGCTTTCACAATAACAAAAATTACTTGAAGAACTTACTAATTATTTGACATAATAATTCAAATGACACTCATATGTATATAAAATATTTGAAATTCTAATTATTTTTCAAAGGTTTCGATCGAATCTTGTCCCCCTATATGACCTTTAATAAAGTAGGACATAAAATATATTTTCTTTGTTACCTTGAAAAACTTTAACATTGCTATTGTGGTCCAGGTTATTTGAATTTCCAAACTGTATGCCAGGTAACATTTGAAAAAAAATATTTCCATTTAATCATTGACCATTAATTCAACGTCTTTGAATACCTTTTCGTCCTTCATTTTGAAGGGGAATGTCATTAATTACAAAAGTGTCACCCTTAAGTTGAACTAAAACAATGATTTGTAAAGGAATGTTGAGTGATCTTTCGAGGCTTCCATAAGTTGTGACATTATCCCTTTCGTATTATTAACGACTTTCAGGCTCAACACTAAGACAACTTGTAAAGCGATCAAAGTGGGAACCAGAGGTATGTGGTGTATCTACTATCTACCTTTATCATTTATTGTAAGTACAGTACTTTCGGTATTAGGAATGTCGGCCTTAGCAGGGAGGCAATTTTACGCCCTTGAAGGGAATGTTCTAAGTTTTGATGGCCGGAATATTTAATATTTGTTCTATTATTTATTGAAAAAGTAATTAAAATTCAGCAATATTCTTTATTTTTATTTCTTGCTTTTGACCCAAATAATGATCAATCACTACACTCTCTACCACAGCAGAACTGAGGGTGAATGCAAATGATTGCAAAATAATATTGAAGGCAATCTGCATCTGTAAAGCTTTAAGTGCAGTTAGTACAGTTCTTGGATAGTGACAGAAATACAATACTGAGCTAAACTAGCCCTAGCGAGAGGTTGTACAGACGTCATCGACGTTCGCCCTATTTCTTCTCACGCGTATTGTTTGAAAACGAGAAAGACTGAAGATACTACTGAAGAACAATTACGTCATGTACGATTTTTCGCTGGTACTAGTGAAGTGTACTTCCAAGCACCAGCCTATTGAAAGACAATACTGAGTTTTCATATTATTTGTTTAATTTTTTTATTGTTAAATTTGAAAGGGTTCGCACATTGCATAATTTAATTTCAATACTACTCTTCACTTGCATTCTTGTAAAGAGAAGCGGAGTGTACATTAGGGTGGAACACTTTTATGTGATTTTTTTTTCGAAAATCGAATTGGAATACTAGGTAAAAGTTGCTTTATATAATAGGGAATTCTCGTGCATTTTGTAAATAATTTATTTCAATAAAGATAAATATTTTATTATGTGCCTCTTTTTTTTCTTTTTTTTTAAATGCATTTTCAATTTTTAATTTAGTTGTTTTAAAAATTGCGTGCTATTTCGACTCTGAAAACGGTCATGCGCCATTTTGACCGCTACGTCACAAGTGCTACGTCACACCTTTGCCGCCGCCGACGCCATCGGTAGGCAGGATCTACTCAGGCCGGTCAACGGTGACGTCATCGTTCGCCCTTGAACGCTTGATCAATCACCGGGTGTTTTTAGCTGCATTGAAATATTTCGTTCGCGCCTGTTTTTAAAGTCATTATAACTTTAATAAATGATTTTTGAAAATTATAAAAACTATGTATTCTTGTGTCTGAAGTGTTTCTACATGTGAATAATTAATAATAAGTGATTTTTTGGTGTGAAGAGAATTCCCTATTGTAAATAACACTTCTCAATTTGGAAGTTCTAGCTCGACAGCTTAAGTTCCCGCCATACACTTAAAATTTTATTTTTAATTTTTTTATAGACGCTTTGTATTAAACACCCTATAAACAAAATAATAATTAAATATAATATATTATGCATTGAATGATAAAATAAAAGTAGATTTTATTTAATAAACTTATTTATTTCCAAAGTAAACACATTAGAAATGCTTCTGTCACAACTTTTACAGATCTTTCCACAGTCTGGGTGTGGCAAGGCATATCTTCTCCATTTTCAATAAGATCTTGTAACTGCTCATCGGAGATATTCATCAGTATTTGGGGTTCGTATATATTTTGTTGAGAGTCAATCATGTTTATGTAAGAACATGCATTAAAGTCCACTTTTGGCACCTCAAACATGCCCGAAACAGAATTTTTATTAACTCGACGAGCCTTTAAAATTTGTCTTGTCTTGAATTATAACATGGTATACTATCTATTGCTGTTAATTGGACAAATATCTATTGCTGTTAATGAGCTTCCATAAATGATTTGAACCATCTTTGCAGGATGAATGTGTTTTGATAGCAAACCAGACAGGATCTATGATTTTACGACAAACGTTTGCTAAAGTCACAAGATTTTGTTGTGGATTTTCTGTAGAAATATACAAACGCAGTATTCGATTAGCTTCTGTCAACTAGCGGGCATTGGGTAGTTTACCTGGACTTATCTGTAATAAATCGGGTGACAGGATCCATTTATGACAGCAGTAGTAATTTTTTGTAAATATTTCTTGTCTGTACTGAGATCTGCGGATATTTGTGGAGGTAGTTCACCTTCTCAAATTCGGCCAACAAAAGCGTCTCGCATATATCCTTAATCTTACCAATTTGACCTGCAAATGATTTAGGTCCTGCAGTAGGGCCATACAAATAGGTAAAAAAATGCCTCAATGGTAACTTATTGGCGTGTAAGAGAAAAAATATTATTGCAATGGTCACAATGGTTGCATTGGAACATTGCAATGGTTGAAATGGTCTGTTTTCCAAAAGACAAATCACGCTTCCCACTTTCCCTGTATTTGTGTTTGTTCCATCACAACCAACCGACATTAAACCTTCAAGCGATATCTTTTCAGTCCTTAAAAAGCTATGGATAGTTCTTTCAATATTTTTTGCACTGCCCGATGTTGGAACCACATACCCAACATAAACAGTACCTGGTTCTTTTATAATAAAAATATGTTCCTCTTGTCAAATCACTCTAAACCTCTTGGATCCCTTTAAAACTGTTATAGTCTTTCCTTCTATCGAAATATAATGCAGGAATTTCTGTTAATCTTTCTTCGGTCAAAATTTGCTCGCTTACTTTCTGTCTTATTCTTCTTAGTTTCATCCTATCTATTATGCCTCATTTCTTGTTTTAGAGCACGTTATCTTCTATTCAGCAATTTTCTACTCTGGATAAGATCCGTTCTTCCTAAAGCCATAAGTCAGTTAGTACGTTGGTCTTCTAAAAACATTTGTTCCTCTTTTGGCACTTTTTTGTCACTCAAACAAGTAAAGCTCACAAATTCTTTACATTCATATAAGTTTTAAGTTTCCTTTTTTTATATTAAATCCACACAGGAGGCCCTGAAGAAAATAATTTCCCTCAGGGCCTATGTCATCTTTGGGGATGCTGTGTGGAGGGTCTTTTTGTGGAGAGGAAGGAATGAACACGGGTCTTGAAGAGTCCCATGTTGTAGGTGGGAGGAAACATAGAGACCGGCAGTTCGTTCCACAGCCGAGCTGTTGAACTTGAGAACGAATCGTAGAAGCGACCCGTTCTCATGTGACAAATGTCAACTGTGTACAAATGTTGAGCGCGCGTTTGGCGTGTATCCCGACTACGCACCGGTGTCGAAGGGATCAATGACGCTAGTTCTTCAGAGCATCTTCCATTGTAATACCGATAGAACAAGGACAGCATACCTACCTGACGCCTGTGCTCTAAAGATTGCAGTCCGTTTGTTAAGATTGGGGAATCTATCAAACGGACCGCCCGTTTTTGCACAGAGTCAAGGATTTTTTTCAGGTATTTTGGGGCTCCGGACCAGAGATGACTGCCAAATTTGACAGTAAGGCGCACTTGCGATTTGTACAGAGTCAGCAGTTGTGTATTTTTAAAGTATCTGCGGGCCCTGTACAGTACGCCCAGCTTCTGAGAGGCCAACTTTACTCTGGCTTCGATGGAGTCCCCGTACCTGAGCTGGTCACTTATAGTTATACCAAGCATATCAATGGAAGGCCTGTTCGGAAGATTGCTTCCGTTGAAGCAGACTAGATTTTCATTTGGATCCCTTTTAGACGTAATCAGACAGGATTGGATCTTTGAAACATTATATTCGATGAGATTATTTTTACCCCAGGAGGAAATACTCTCGAGATAACCGTACATTCTCTGCTTCAAAGCCCTCCAAGCCGTTGGAGTTTGTGTGCCTTTTGGGGCTAGTCAAACAAAAAGCTATCATGAACTGTACTGTCATCCGCGTAACAATGAATCGGTCAAAAGGTCATTGTCAAAAGGTCATTGATGTGCAACAAAAACAAAGTCGGAGACAGAACCGACCCCTGTGGGACGCCAGCATTTATGGAGTGCAAAGAAGAGGTGAAACCGTCAGCAACCGCCTGAATCGACCTATCCCTTAAAAAGTCAGCAAACCACGTACACAGGGATACGGGAAGTCCGTAAGAAGGCAATTTGTTGACAAGTCCTCGGTGCCAGACCCGGTCAAAGGCCTTGGATATGTCTAGTGTGACCGTTTGGGTCTCACCGTGACGTTCCAGGCATCGCCCCCAAACATGCGTCACATACGCGAGAAGATCACCGCAAGAGCGGTTCCGCCGGAATCCGTATTGACGGTCGTTGATAATTTTGTTCTTCTCGAGGTATGTGAGCAGTTTGTCGTTGATCACACGTTCCATCACTTTGGACAGAACTGATGTGATCGCTATGGGGCGGTAGTTGGCCGGGTTGGAGCGGTCACCTTTCTTGGGAATAGGGTGAATGACCGCTTTTTTCCAACCAGAGGGCACAGTGCCACACTTCAGGGACATTTTGAAGAGCTTTGTCAAAACTGGAACTATTTCCGCAGCACACCTCTGCAATACCAGGGCAGGTATTCCATCAGGTCCACTAGCTTTGTTAATATCGAACCCCCGTATGACGTGGAGTACATCCCGATGCCGGATCCTCAGCTTTTTCATATAGAAGCCGCAGTGAGGAACCGACGGCGGAACAGCACCTCCTTCGTTGAGGGTCGAGTTTTCCGTAAACATTTTTCCTAATGGGTTAGCCTTTTCGGTGGCGGTGTTTGCTAGTGAGCCGTCAGGTCTGGTAAGTGGTGGCAAACTGGGTTTGCGAAAATTTCGACCTATTGAGTCCGCAAGCGACCAGAATGCTCCGCTGCCATGCGGGCAGGCAGCCAGCTTTTTGCTGATCTGCAGGTCGTGTTCGAATTTTGACCTATTAATGATTTTTTTGCATTTCTTTGCCGATTTGTTGTATGCTGATCTGCTTTCGGGCGTTCGAGATGTGTTGTAGGCTCGGTAAGCCGCGTTTTTTCGTCGAACTGCTTCGGAGCATTGTCGACTGAACCACGGCTTTGAGCCCACACCAGTTTCTTTAGTAGTCGATTGTATGAAGCCATCCATCGCCGATTTGATGACTTCACCAATCTCCTGGGCACATCTTGAAGGGTCCGAAGTCCGAAAACAAACAGCTAACCACGGAAAAGCGTTGAAATGGGCCCGCATACCGAACCAATCTGCTGACCTATAGTGCCACACTTTTCTCCTCAGCTTCTCATTGGTTGGTCTGAGGTTTACGGGGATTGATGTCGTTACTAGGCAGTGGTCGGATGATCCCAGAGGCGCTGCGATGTCAATCTTATAACCGTATGGCACAGTAGTTAAGAATAGGTCTAACCGATTGGAGCGGTGAGTCTGGACATCAGGAACCCTTGTAGGCTCCTGAACCAATTGCTCTAATCCGTAGCAAATGGCAAAGGATTCCGCCTGTCGGCCAGCCGAGTCCGTTGGGCCTGAAAACTTCAACCATGGTTCGTTATGAACATTGAAGTCCCCCAGAACAATAAACTCGGCCGAAAGGTAGCGGGGCAAGAGATCATCAATAGTATCGCTCAAATGTTTAAGTTTTAAACGCTTTAGTTTTTCAAAGACCTTTTCAAATTATAACACTTCACCACGGTGATAACTTTTTAGTAACTGTAAGATTTGTCTGTGAGTGACAATTGGAATAGAAGATTTTATCCACAATTCTTCAACTTTCGTTGATACTATTTCGGCAATTTCCAAAAACGTAGGTTCTTTTGTTATGTTATTCCTAATTTTTAAGTCTTGTCGAACCCATTCGTAGAATTTCGTCACATTTTCATACGTAGGTAGGATATTTTCTTTCAACTCTGCGCTCTCACGCTCTCACACGAAGTCATGTTAATTCACTCAAAAAACGTTTTTCAATAAGTACTCGTGAATATAATTGATGCGCGACCTTTCACCTTGAGACAATTATCGACACTAGTTTAAACAAAATTCTGCATTTCGTAGATTGTCACGTGCCGCCCCCCGCTTCGTCCCGCACTTTGCTCCTCTGTCACTTCGTCAAAGTATATTAAAATAATGAAATATTTGATTCCAAGAGCTAGTTAACTATATTTGAATATGATATTAAATAAAATAAACCTATTTTAATAAATTCTGTACTATTCTGTAGGCCGCGCAAATAGCCCCTAAACTGTCGTTTTTGTAAATGTTCGATGTCTTGGCGGGGGCTTTTACCGTTGTCTGATATTATTTATATTTTAATTGAGGTGATTGACGGCAATTGGCAACGTAATACAACTATTCCAAATAAAAATTAGAAAAAAAAAATTCCGTTCGGCACAAGTGTAGGTACATGTTGAATATTTTAGTTTACCTAAAAAGTTTCTTGAAAAAGGATTTCGAAATGTTTGCATGATAATAATAATAATACTTTTTCGGACCGATAAACATTAAATTTCATCTACGAAACTATAAACTACCAAATCAAACAAAAAACAACAGAAAATAATATATTTATATACTTATACTATGCTTTATTCTTACATTGCGTATAAATTTTGTCAGAGAAACGAAAAAATATATTTTTTAAGCAATAATTATTAGCCTAAAACACTCATCCACATTGAAAAATCTCCTGATAAAAGATACATGACGCCAACGGGACATTGAATTTGCATATAAACTAATTGTTACCCTTTGTGCTTTGCATAAAAAAATCTTGGCTTAAATATTAGTTTACCAAAAAAAATAATAATTAAAAAATATATATTTAAAAAAATGTTGCTTACTGAAAAAATAAAAAAAATACCTATACATAATCTACTTCAATATTTATAAAATCGATTAAATTCATGGGCACCAGGTATTTCGGAAGAGTACCTACCTACTTTTTTGTTGAATTGTTCGATTGAATACAAAACATCGTTGAAGAAGATAATGTTAACAAATCTCACTGAAACATGAAACAGAAAATGTGAATCGAACACAGATCCCAGTTGCGACCGTTACCTTTTGATTTTGTGTTTTCTGTTTCGTAGATATTTGTTAATATTCTTCAATGATTAAGAATTACAATAAGTTTTACTAGCCTCAATAAGTTATTCAAGAAAATTAATTATAAAACATCGTGACTCTTAAAAAATAATCAAAGATGTTATAGTAATTTGGTTCATCAGTGATGGTTTGTGATATCACTGACTGTGAGACAGGTGATGACGATGTATGAATGTGAATGAGGCAAGGAATGTGTGCCAAGACCGAGTTGTTAGGCAGTCCGTCCTCTCTGCCTACCCCTGCGGGGAAACGGCGTGATGGTTAGTTAGTTAGTTAGTGAGACAGGTTATATAATGTTTAATAAATGAGCGCGGTTTTGTGGTGAAAGAGCGTTTACTTAACGATCTTCCCTTGAGCCTAATTTCAACATGGTTCATGAATAACAAGTAGGCACGATTTGGTAGCTGAAACTGACTACCAACAATTCATATTTTGCTCATAATATTAAGTATTATGTATCCCCTACCAATTAGTATTTGCGTCCATCGTTCAACTAGCTAAATATATTTTGGGGCAATCCGGTCTATTCAAGAATAAAGCAGACAAGATTTAGAATAGAAAAAATAATGATAGATAAATTAAAGTGGTGTAAAAAAAATGTTTTTGTAATATTTACAGTGTTTCAATTATATCAATTTTGCTGAACCATCCTTTGCTTCTAATTTACATTCGTCTTCTTCTTTTGTATTACTTTTTTCGTAAATCGGGGCTAAAGTCCATCAACAAGTAAATAATGGGTATTGTTTTATGGAATTTAAAAGCAAAAATTATATTAGATTGTAAGGTTTTACAAATATATGAAAACAATAAAAATAACTGTAACATCTCCGACACAGAAACTTTCTGGATTTAAGGCAAGTAGGAAGCATATCTACAGCTTTCTTTACTATATACATTCATGAATTAATTCAAAGACTGGATAACACAAACATATATGATGTCAAATATTTTTGGGATTTTATTAAATCTCAAAAAGCAAATCCTCATACCCAAATAAACTTAAGCGACGGAACGGCGACTATTTATTACAGCCAGACAGCCCCTCTACTAAATCTAGACTTTACTCGAACAGAGGAGCCCTGGAATATCGGAAAAATCAGTCTTGGGCTAACCTGTGCAGAGGAAGTAGATGCCTGTACTCGGACTTTAAAGCTCGATAAGGCGGCAGGCCCAGACGGAATACCCCCTAATACAATTGCTTATATGTCAAAAATCATAAGTCATCCACTGAGTTATATATATAATCTAAGCATTTCTACTGGTTGTTTCCCCCATTCCTGGAAACTCACGCGTGTGAGCCCAATTTTCAAAGCTGGAGACAAGGCTGATATTAAGAATTACAGACCTGTTGCCATTCTGTCAACTATACCCAAAATATTTGAAATGATTATTTATAAGAAATTACATCACCAAATTATGCCGTTTCTAGGAGAAAACCAACACGGTTTCATGCCAAGAAAATCCACGGTATCAAATTTGTTAACATTTTCGCGATTGGTGGCCGTCGGACTGGACTCGAGACACCAAACCGATGTAGTGTATACGGATTTTGCCAAGGCTTTTGATCGAGTTGATCATGATATTTTATTACTTAAAATGTTTAAACTTGGCTTCGATCAACTGACACTTATCTTCTTCGCGTCATATCTAAAATCCAGAAGACAATATGTATCAATAAATGGACAGGAATCTAAACAATTCCCCGCCTTGTCAGGTATTCCCCAAGGGTCAAACCTTGGTTCTCTGTTGTTCCTAATACTTATAGACGACATCCAGGTCTGTGTAAAATATAGCAGATGTCTTTTATTTGCGGATGATCTCAAACTTTTGATGGAAATAATATTTTACCAAGACTGCTTAAAAATACAATCTGACCTTGATGCTATAGCAGAATGATCAGATAAAAACAAATTAGAATTTAATATAAAAAAATGCGTAACAATGACATATACCCGCTCTCAGAAGCCCGTAGTTTTTGATTACACCATTAAAGAGAAAAAAATTATGCCGAGTCAATAGCTATAAAGATCTCGGTATCGTCTTTTATCCCAAACTAACATTCTCGGACCACATATCACGACTTACTACAGCATGCTACAAACTCCTGGGGTTTATCACCAGAACATGTAAACAATTTCACGACCCAGATGCAATGAAAGCCATGTTTGATGGCGTCATACGAAGTAAGCTGGAGTATGCTAGTGGTGTGTGGACTCCGCACCAAACTAAGTATATTAATATGCTGGAACAAATCCAAAAAAAATTCCTCATGTATGTCTATATGCGGATGCGTGGAACTTATCCAAGGTTCATGCACCATGTGGATTTACTTGAGGCAACAAATAGATTTAGCTTGGAAACTAGACGTCATGCAAATCTTGCAATACTTAGTTTTAACATAATCCATAACTATATTGATAGCCCGTTCCTCTTGGAATGCTATGGTTTATACGTGCCCGAAAACTTCAGCCGTAGTCGTCGACACGATTTATTCAAAATACCATACGGCAGAACAGATATTCTAGCACAACATAGCATGACAAGAGGAATGGTTTGACGGCCGGCATAGTCCAGTGGTAACGCATTGGACTGCCATTCCGAAGGTCGCGGGTTCGAACCCGGCGTGCGCAAATAAATTTTATTTGATTAATTTGTGTTATTTCACAATTAATTAATTAAAATAATATATAGTATATTTGCGGCACGTTCCAGAGTGGAAGATACTACCAGTATCGCCCTGGTGTAAGACCACCATTCAGAATTGAAACGTTGCTCCAAATGGCTTTAGCCGTGTTTAGTGACTAGATCTGAATAGCCAGGTACTTCTCCACCTTCCTCTTTCCCTTCCCCACTTACCTTCAGCCTCACAACATCCCCCAATTGGGGATGCCATAGTCTCACTGGCTCCAGACGGGAGCAGTTGGGACTCTTGTGAGATATTCACTATAAAAAAAAAAAAAAAATTGAATGAAATCTCAGAAGCACTAGATATATATAACTCTTCTTTAAATAGCCTAAAGTTTTTTTGTATAATAATTATCTTCATAGGTGTTAAGATTGTCAAATTGAGAATTGTACAGTAATTGGATAATCTATCTGTTGTGAAATAAAATAAAAATAAAAATAAAATAATAAAAATAAAAAAAATATGTTCAAGAAGTATGTGTAAATAATATCAATTACGCAGATGATATGGTTCTTCTAGCACCGTCACCGTCACCGGCAATAATGAAATTACTTTAAATATGTGAAGATTTTGCAAAAAATCATAACATTGTATATAATAGGTCAAAATTAATCGTTATAGTTTTCAAATGTAAGAACGAACTCATGCAAACAGCCTCAGTGTGGATAGACGGAAGGAAAATGGATGTTAGTCGTAGCGTCAAATACTTTATATAGAACTGTGGGTAGATTACGCTTTCAATAATGCTTATCGCCAACTATTCCGCTTACGGAGATACTGTAGGGCTACGAAAATGTTACTGGAGGGACGAGTGCACTCTTTCAGAGCACTTCTCCGCCACCACATGGGAAGCTTATGGATCAGACTCCGCCAATCAAATAATACAATCATCACTGCCATGGTTGCCTGGATGGAGTCTCCCCTGATGGCCATCTGGAGACGGAGACGATCAAATATCCTCCATAAACGGCGCTTGCATTCATTTTTCACTTCTTTTCCGCAGTTTTAATTTTTTGGATTTATTTATTTTATTTTTCTTTTGTGGAATCCAGGAATGTTTATATTTAATGTATCTTTGTTTCGTTATTTTGCCTAATTTATTTTTCTTATAATTATTTATCTGATATATATTTTTTTCTTATTTCAAAAATATGGAATGTATTGTATTGCGCTACCCCTGCATGTATTCCGGAATTATGCTATTCTATTATTATTAATAATTTTCCATTATATATTTCAAGGGATCTGTGCCAATTTAGAAGTCGTTTATTTGTATAGCTGATTTAATTAAATCACTATTAATGAAGGTGAGTAATTCTAACGTGAACGGTGTAAACGGAAACATAAAGAATCATGCTGTATCAAACAACTATCATGCCGTTGTCATCACTAACTTTACTTCTGGTCTTTTGGAAATACCTGAGAGTTAAAACGTGTGTCTAACGTTTGTTGAATCGCCTCGCCTTGCGTTTTGTTTCTTTTAACAGTACTTTGTAGAAGTTAATGAATTTGTAAAAGCGTCGAGAAACTCTAGCGCAGCGTCCTTTGTCGGATACAGTTTGAAATGAGATGTTCATTACTTGTTGGAATGAGAATGCATTTTGAACAAACCATTCCAAGCCATATCCCCTATGTCTCATCGGTTAAAAGCGTATTGAGAAACGATCAAATACTCAATATTTTATAATCAATATAAGTCTTACAGGTATTTTTCGATATCTGTCTCACTAGGATAAACCTGTGTCAAGACAGATGTATTGGATACATGCATGTATAAATATAACTAAAATATAAAGTTGTATACCTTTTATGTGAAGACACAATAGAAAGTGTAGGTTATCCTACAGGGATGACAATATTATAAATATGTATGGATAAGTTACGAAAAAATAGTTAATTAAATAATAAATGGAAGTTAATAAAAGCAGTATAACCTAATATAACAAAATATATAACAATATTTCAGAGTACAAACTTATAAAGGGGTTTTAAAAAAAAGTTTTATCTTAGATCTGTCTTGGCTGATGATTCAAGACTTGGTGTCAGTTTTATGGTGACCGGATAAATCACCAAAATGATAATTCATCACATCTTTAAAAAGTTATATAAAGTCATGGAAAGTGATGAAACAAAAACTTTATTAACAGGGTTAAGTAGGTTAGGTTAGGTAAGGTTAGGTTAAGTTAAAAAAATATATTTGTTAATCGTTTTTAATGACTTTATATCATTTTCAATATGTGTGTTGAATAGTCACTGTGTTGAGTTAGCGTGGAACCCTGTTTTATATTTCAAAAAAATTGTGTTCAGTCTAATGGCTATTGGAAGAGCATTGTAAAGCTTTGTTGCGAAATATCTAAAATTTCTCTGGCCAAAAGTTGTTTTAGCGAAAGGGATAGGTAAGAGTGTTAGATTGATAAAACAAAACTAATATGTGTGACTAACTCCATCTATGATGTATCTATAAACTAAATAAACGTTAGTTGATCTCCACCAGCCTTGCCGTTTCATTAGGTTGTGGGTCCAGGGCTATAATTCGCGTTAAATCAGCGTTAAATCAAAGTTTTCCTGCGTAAAATACTATTTAGTTGGACAATCAGTGACCGTTATATCATATACTCTATAAAAACAGTGTAAATCGCCGAAATAATAACTGTTTTTTGTGATCGACAATCTGTTACCGCGTTCTCGGTGTGCGTTTTTTTTCAATATGGCGGGAAGTTACATAGTGAATGTACCTAAATTGAAGGGACGTGAAAATTATGATGAGTGGGCGTTTGCAGCTGAACATTTTTTGATGTTGGATGGTGTGGATATTCACAAGCCAGAATCATCTGATTGTACAAGTTTGGATGGTAAAAAGGCAAAAGCTAAACTTATTATGACGATTGATTCTTCAATTTATGTTCACATAAAAAATGAGCAAATGATGTATGGAAGCGTTTGAAGGCCCTATATGATGATTGTGGCTTCACTCGTTGCACCAGTCTACTTCGTCAGCTAATATCTATTCGACTAGAAGACTCCGAGTCAATGGGTGCCTATGTAACGCAAATGGTTGATACCGCACAGAAACTTAAAGGTACCTGCTTCAGGATCACTGACAAGTGGATCGGGTCATTATTACTGGCGGGGCTAACAGACAGGTTCGCTCCTTTAGTAATGGCCATAGAGCATAGTGGATTGCACATCAGCACGGGTGTTATAAAGTCGAAATTGTTGGACATGAGTTCGGAAGTTAGCAGCTCTGGAACAAATAGTGCTTTTTTGTCAAAAGGTTGGCAGCTCCGAAATAGCAAGAAAAATGGCAACCCTGTTTATATGTCAAAATCGAAAGAGTCACCGCTGCCATCTTTGAATTCTGTCAAAACAATCTGCTGCTATAAATGTAAGCAACTCGGACATTATATGAATAAGTCCCATAATAATTCACAGCATAAAAGTGAAAGTAATGCATTTAGTGCGATATTTTTGAATGGAACATTCAAAGATTCCGATTGGTACATAGATTCGGGTGCAAGTTCACACATGATTACTGATAAGAATTGTTAACAAAATGTGTCGTACTGACACAAAGTAAAAGATATAGTAGTTGCAAATCAAAACAAAATAACAAACAAACCAGTTATATGCTCAGGAAACACGATGATTACGACCGTAGTGGACAAAAGTTGGAGTTTGATATCCCTGTTAAACATGTTTTATGTGTGCCTAACCTATCAAATGATTTGCCATCAGTAAATCAGCTGATTCAAAGTGGAAACAAGGTTAACTTTGAATCGGAAGTTTGCTATATACGCAATCGACAGAATTTGCTGGTAGGAATAGCAAATCTAGTAAATGGAGTGTACAGATTGAATATTAAGTCAGAAAATTTTTTTGCGTGCTCAGCGACAAATGTGACTAGTGAAATATGGCATCGAAGGTTGGGACACATTAACAGTAAAAATTTGAATTCTATGAAGGATGGTGCTGTGTAAGGAATTTTATATCCGGATAAGGCTGACTTTGATAAGTCCAACTGCATCACATGTTGTGAAGGGAAGCAGTTGAGATTGCCATTTTCACACAAAAGGTCAAGGTGTGAAAATTCATCAGGATTACAAAAAACACCTTATGAGCTATGGAGGGGTAAAAAATCAGATCTCGGCCATATTCGGATATTCGGCAGTCCTGTAATGGTCCACGTTTCGAAAGCAAAGAGGACTAAATGGGACAGAAAGGCTGAAGAACATATCCTGATTGGTAACCCAGAGAACATTAAGGGTTACAGGCTTTAAAATCCGAAGACCAATCGTATTATGACCAGCAGAGATGTTGTAGTGATGGAAAATATTAATGACAGTTCATCAACAAATATTTTCGTAGAAGAAAACCAGCAACCAAAAAACACAGATAAAAGTCAGCTGAATAGCACATATATCTAAGAAGAAGATGATGTGAATGATGTTACATATGTTCCTGCTGAATCGACAAGTGAGTCAGATTACAGTCTTTATGAGACTTTGACCCCGGCTGACACAAATGTTGTTCCCGCTGATGCAAATGTTGTTCCTGAAAAACGAGCTAAACGTAAACCAGACTATTACGGTTACATGAACATGTGTATAGAAGACGTGTCAAGTGAACAGATTTTTCTCGCTGAGGCTATAACTGGACCCGAGAATGTGCAATGGCAAATTGCAATAAAGGAGGAGTTAAAATCCTTTAGTGATAGTGAGACTTGGGAGCTAGTGGACAGGCCAAAGGACGGCACAGTGGTAAAAAATAAGTGGGTTCTTAAAAAGAAATATAACAGTGATGGTGAAGTGCGTTTCAGAGCAAGACTTGTTGCAAAAGATTTTTCTTATAAGAAGGATATAGATTTTACCGAAACCTTCTCACCATTGTTAAGATATTCCACTCTTAGATTATTTTTTGCCTTGAGTGTACAACTTGATCTCAATATGAACCACTTTGATGTACCAACAGCATTCTTAAATGGTTTTCTTAAGGAAAATGTTTTTATAGAAATACCAGAATACTCTCATTTTGTTGATTGTAAAAATAAAGTATTGAAATTAAAAAAAGCCATTTATGGTCTCAAACAGTCTGCTAGGAAAATATGATTTAAGATTTTCACGGCCAAAAGTATTTTTGTTATTTGTTTTTGGGGTATTATGCCGTGTTGCGCTAACTCCTTCTTTAGCTAACGTTTCGGACAGCATTGCAGTGTCCATCATCAGGGCAGATGTGTTATTTGAGGTTGTGTTAAGCTCACATTTTAACACAACCTCAAATAACACATCTGCCCTGATGATGGACACTGCAATGCTGTCCGAAACGTTGGCTAAAGAAGGAGTTAGCGCAACACGGCATAATACCCCAAAAACAAATAACAAAAAAAAAAAAGTCTGCTAGGAGTTGGTATATTAGAGTAGAAGAATGTTTATTGAACTTTGGATTAAAAAAAAACAAATATGAGCCTTGTCTTTTCATAAAGATTAATAATAATAATGTTAAAATATTTGTTGCATTATTTGTGGATGATTTCTTTGTTATAGAATACAGAAAATTATTATGAACAGTTAAAGAATGAACTTATCGATCAATTTAAGATAAAAAATTTAGGTGAGATTAAACAGTGTCTAGGGATGAGAGTGAATGCTCAAAAAGATTGTATTACTGTTGATCAAGAGCTTTTTGTAAACAATATTTTAAATAAGTTCAATATGTCAGATTGTCATACTTCAGATACCCCTATGGAAGTTAATTTAAAGTTAGAGAAAGATGTAAATAAAAATGATGATATTATAAAATATCCATGTAGGATCTTTGTAGTGTGACAATGAAAGATAAGGATGTTGTTGTTGTCACAGTGTTTATTGAGATTCGGAATAACAAATCGGTTGAGTTGTGCAGTTGAGAAATGGCTCTGGATAGATGATGGTGATGAAGCAGGCTTAGACGACGATGGCGGCGATGGCGGCGATGGAGCCGTGGGGACCGGCCTTGTTGCTGCGTTCAGCACTGATGAAGACGTGGGGTCTTCCGGATACTCCAGTGTGAACGAGGTAGGCGAAGGTGGGACGGACTGGTCTGCAGATGAGTGGAAGATGCTGACCGGGAATACCACGGGGCCGAGGCGTAGACTCTCGGTATGCCAAGTCGGACTTGTGACTGGAGTGATGTGGTATGAAGACCGATGATGACTGACTGATGTACTCAGGTCCTCTACCGCTTAAATAGCTGCTGATTCCTTTGTTCTCGTCTTGCCACGGGTTGGAGTAGCGTCTGGACTTCGAACCCGCAGGACCGCTGACTCGGTTTATTGTCTGGGCGTTTGCATCATCCTATATGCAAGTCAGCAGTCTACGTATGGCGGTACTGATATTATTATTGAAGTCTCGAAAGAATAATTGCTGTCTCGGCTGTTTAGCACATGCCGTCTGGTTATGATTTTGATGACTCTAGGAGCGGTGACATAACCGCTACATCCATACCAACAGTTAATAGGGAGTCATAATAGCTGTTATAATGAAACTCATTGGAAACATTTAAAAAGATTGTTAAAATATCTACAAAAAACCAAAAGCTATGCTTTGGTTTATAAGAAAAGTGATTATTCTTTACATGGTTTTGTAGATGCTGATTGGGCATCATGTACCTTTTAGATAGAAGGTCATATACTGGGTTCTGCTTCATAATGTCAGGATGTGTTATATCTTATGAATCTAGAAAGCAAAGAACAGTTGCCTTGTCTAGTACAGAAGCAGAATATATGGCTTTATCCGAAGCTTGCAACGAGGCTATTTACTTAAATAACTTATTATCTGATATGATAGAAATACATAAAAATACACCGGTATGTTTATATAGTGACAGCCACAGTTTTATTAATTTTTCTGTTAATCCACTGTTTCATAAACGCACCAAGCACATCGATGCACGACATCACTTTGTCAGAGAATGTGTATTTGATAATAAAGTTAAGCTTGAATATGTGTCAACTTCCAATATGCCAGCTGACTTCTTAACAAAAAGTCTTTATTCGAATAAACATCAAAATTTTTTAAGTTCAATGGGCATTTCGGAAATTTAAATCCATTTTCATAATATTGTTTTGTTAGAATGGTATTTAGTTTATTTTGTTACGAGAGGGTGTTAGAATGATATAACAAAATTAATATGTGTGACTAGCTCCATCTATGATGTATCTATAAACTAAATAAACGTTTGTCGATCTCCACCAGCCTTGCCGTTTCATTAATTATTTATACTTAGAGTATGTTCAGTTTTCAAAAATCCACAAACATTTAAGATTCTCTACATATCTTACGTTTGAAGCCACCTAGAGTATGCATCAACAGTGTGGAACCCTCATAGTTCTACATATAAATCAAACATAGAAAGAGTTCAGAAAAAGTTTTTGAAATATGTCTCTTATCGCATGCGAAATGATGAAAACAATGTGTCCATGAACCTTAAAACTCTTGATCAACGCCGAGATAGCAGAGACCTAGTAATGCTATATAAGATAATCCACTATTTTATTGATAGCCCATACCTTTTACAAAATATTCATTTCAGATGTCCATTAAGAGTAACTCGATCTCCGGACACATTTTATATTCCCAAGAGCAATACTAATTATCTTGAAAATGTATTTATAAGAAGAAGCTGTAGCACCTTTAATAGATTATGCACAAATATCGATGTGTTCAATACGAGCCTCGCAGGATTCATAGCATTCCTAAGAGAGTAGCGTTCGATCGTTGCGGGAAACTTAGTAGTGTTAATGTGTGTATTGTTTTTGTATGGGTTGAATGTTGAATCTGTAGTTTTTTTTTTGGAGATTTTCTTTTTCTACTAGTTAGTATTTATATTGTATTGTATTATTTATATTCATATGTTTTTCTACCTTTATATAAAATTAATCTTCTGTGGAAACTTTACTGGTTTATGCAACTTGGTAAAAATGATTTGTATTAAAATATATTTGTATAACTGTTTGTTTCCCAAATAAAATAAAATAAAATTAAAGCGATTATGTCCTTTGGTTCTAGAATCACGAGCAGTTTTGACATTCGTTTGAAGAGGTATGCTAGTATGTTTTTGGGATAAAGTTGCCTAATGTCCATAACACAGATTTTCCTAAAGATTTCTTCCGAGCTGCTTGTGATCGGTAGTTTGAGGATAAAGCATCTACCTTTTTAATGTGAGCGAACCCAACGGGTATAACTAATCTGTAATCATTTATTATATTCAAGTTTAATTTGTAGAACTCCAATTAAAATTTTGGTTTTTCTTTTATATATTATTATCAAATTTTCAAAAGTAAACCTTTTATTATTGTGGTGATCATCTTCCGTGCCGATCATCCAGATTTCTTTTTAGTAAAAAAAATGTGGGTTCTCTGTTACTATTCCTTATTGTTCAGGTAGCTACAAGTATTGATTCAATGGAAAATATAAGAGCTTGCTATTAAAAAGAGGACGAGATACAACAGACATGCCTTTTTATACGTCCCGGTCATGCTGTCTCACTCCGATATGCCTGTCTCTTTCATACCGACAGACATACGTTCACCAAAATTATTGAACAAGTTTTTCTGCTTAATTGTAATTACGCGTGACAAGCATTTTGCCATCTGAAACCATTATTAATAGTTTGATAGAAGGAGAAATTAATATATTTAATAAAATATGATTTCAATTGAAAAAACTATGGAGCGTATTTGTTATAAATTAGGGTCCTTTTAAATTATACTCCATTATTTTTGAGAGCAAACTGAATCACTTTATTTCATAATAAATATACACAATCACATGATGTGACTAGGCACTTGTTACAGTAAAATACAGGCCAGTTCCTGTGATTCTTTAGGAAAGATGAAACCTTCGAGTGTTTTTGAGCAAGAGAGAGTTTTTAAGGACACCCAACCTTTTATATGAAAGAGACTGTTGATAACAAACATTGACAGTCCTCAATACAGGAATCGGCCTTGCCGACGCGACTTAATTAAAAACAAAAAGCAGAGGCAAGAACCTTTCATAAACAATATAATCTAACTTTCACGGGTGGCACTAGTGGAATATAATTGATCCAAAAATAATACATGCACCCGCCCCGAAAGAAACTTAATTCACTATTTAAAATAAATTCTTAGTAAAAAACCAAAATATATATATATACAAATAGACATTAATTAACTAAAATAAAAATTCTAAAATCATTAAAAGAAGAAAAAAAAAATATATATATAAAGCATTCAGTTTTTAACACAACACAAATCTTGATTGGCTTGATCTTCTATTTTCATCTGGATGGGGTCCTTGTTTTAATTTCCATGAGAATAACCTTGTGCACGAGGGGTCATCAGTTTTGCACGAGGATTTGAGCACGGGTCATCAATTTGGTTTCATCAGGTTTGTTACATCAGTTTGTCGAGTGCAACAAAAACATAAATTGCACGTATTTCTTCACATCGCCTTTTTGTTAAATGAGGAAGTCACTGGCGTTCAAGGTTGTCCTCTATGGGTAGCAGACAGATTTTTTTAATCGGTCGCACGAACGTCCCTTGTGATGTCCGGAGGGTGACTACCCTTATGATCCCATCAGCTCTAGGATGGCAGGATAGAATGCGAGCCATTTTCTATAGAGTGGGGGGGGGGATAAGTTATCTTCCTTCAAAATAACCAGATCATCTTTCTGGGGGGACTTCTGGTTGCTGGTTTGCCAGTTGTTTCTTCGTTGAAGTTCTCCCAGATAATTATTTTTCCACCTGAACCAAAAGGATTGAATTAGTTCGGTCATTTTTTGATATTGATTAAGTCTGTTTTATGGTAAATCTCGGACACCTTCTTCTGGAATAACAGATGCATTTGTAACAATTATTTTATTAGCAATAATTATTAGCCTGAAACACTCATCCACATTGAAAAATCTACTGATAAAAGATACATGACGCCAACGGGACTTGAAAACGTGTCCTTTCGATTTCCGGTCGACAGCTCTGATCACAGCTCTGAAACACAGTGACCATATTATAAATTAGTGTCCTTTCAAATTAAACTCCGTTATTTTTGAGAGCAAACTGAATCACATTATTTAACAATAAATAAACACTATCACATGATATGACTAGGCATTTTGGTAGGTGGGAATGGGTACCGCCGCCCTGGGAACCATTTATTGGATGACCAACACCTCTGCCACAGATCACCTCAAGTGGTTCGCTACGTTTGGTGACTTAGCAGGGGTGCCCGGGTTCATGGGTTAAGGTTTGCCTAGGTCTTGGTGGCGGGTGCGCCAGCCCGCCTTCTGCGTGGCGGGCTGGTTGGGAGATGCTGGTTGAGGGAGACCCTTTACAACCGGTTACCGCTGTCTGGGCTGCTTGATAGTACAGGGGCCCGGCCCTCAGGCTCACGACTAAGGGTGGGCTGCCACATCAGCGAGTGAAAAAACCCCGCCACTGCTGTTGTGCCGGTTCGTGACCGGAGGGGACCCAGCAGCAGCGTTTGGGGCGCATTGGATGCCCTCTCCAGCCGGACTCTCCCAGCCTATCGCCTAGCACCGCAGTGGGTGGGCTGGAACCAAACGCTCATCACTCCTGGATAGCCTGAACCCCAGATTCCTACCCACCCCTCATACCCGTCCTTTCCAGACCTTCCTTTCACCTCATACCCTTACAAAACAAAAACAAAAAACTTAAAATCGTGAACACACAACAAAACAAATTTAACATATTTACAGCGGCGAGTAGCAGGCGTCCCCGGTGCGGGCCGAAACAGTTGGTAAATTTTGCCAACATTCGCGGCCTGCACACAATTTTTTTAAGTCTCCGGCAGTTAAACTATGTCTACAATGTTAACGCTCGTCTTCTCGATCTAGTGTTTTCCAATTCTTCTTCTGTAAAAGTATCCGCATCTGCTGAAGATATTCTCCCAATCGACAAGTATCACCCTCCTTTAACGATCGTATGCTACAGTTCAAAAATAGAAAAAAATCCATCTCCATCAACAAAATTAAACTTTTTCAAAGCTGATTTTAAGCAAATCACAAATCTTCTATTGTCTACTGACTGGAACTTTCTTGACTTTGAAGAAAACCTAAATGTAATGGTAGACAAATTTTACTTAATTTTAAATAATGCAATTGAATTGTTTGTACCCGTCACTAAAATCACTGTGCACAACTACCCAAAATGGTTTAGCAACGACCTTATTAAAATAATTAGAGACAAAAAAATTGCTCATAAAGTTTATAAATCGTCACGTGATCCTAAAGATTATGTAAAATTTTGTGAACTAAGAAAGACAACTAAAAATATGTCCAAGTTATGTTACAAAAGGTGTATCGAAAACTGCGAAGAGTTGGCAGCAGCTAATCCTCAGAACATTTATAAATTTGCGAACATGCTCAATAATAATGACTCTAGTATTCCGTCAAACATGTATTTAGATAATAAAATGGCCGATACCCCCCAAGAAGTCGTCAATCTGTTTGCTGAATTTTTCAGCAAAGTCTATGATACTGCAAACAACTCTCCATTATTCGATACAACTACAGCTAACAATGACAACAAGATCGATTTTAGCCAATGTATATTCAAAGAAAGCGATATTAGAACTAAATTAAAATCCCTTGATATTAATAAATCGGCTGGTCCCGATAACATTCCTCCAATTTTCTTATCAAAATGCTTATCAGTTTTAACATTACCTCTAACTAAACTTTTTAACTTGTCTCTAAAAATTGGTACCTTTCCACAAAAATGGAAAACCAGTTTTCTATTTCCAATCTTTAAGAAAGGAAATAGATCAGATATCTCTAACTATAGACCTATATGTATCCAATCGTCAATCCCTAAACTATTTGAATCTGCTCTGCTTTCTAAACTCTCGCCTGAGATTAACAAAGTTATTTCACATCGTCAACATGGTTTCATGGCAAAAAGATCTACTTTTACAAACTTGATGATCTATCAGGAATACCTATTTAATACAATGCAAAAGCGTCTTCAAACAGACGTAGTGTATACTGACTTTAGTAAGGCATTCGACAAAGTCTCACATAAAATTCTCATACATAAACTTAGTGCCCTTGGAATAACAGGGAATATTTTGAGATGGTTTGAGAGTTATCTGCATAAAAGAAAAATATGTGTTAAACTCAACTCACACTATTCACACCAGTTCGAAGTCTTTACCGGCGTCCCACAGGGGTCTCATTTAGGACCAGTACTATTTTTATTGTTTATCAATGATATAACTACGGTTTTTGATGGAGTCATGATTCTCTTATTTGCAGATGATCTCAAAATTTATAAAACCATTACAAATATTCATGACTGTTACGTACTACAATTTAATCTTGTGAGGCTACAAGAGTGGTGCACCCACAATGAACTATTTCTCAATATTGATAAATGTCAAACGATAACTTTTGCCCGAATCAAAAATCCCATTACGCATCAATATAGCATCAACAACATTTTCCTAAAAAGAGTTGAGAATATTAAGGATCTTGGTATTATTTTTGACAGGCAACTAACATTTGTTCCTCATATAAACGAAATAACCAACAAGGCCATGAAATGTTTGGGTTTTATATTAAGGACAGCGAAAGATTTTAAATTAATAAATTCCTTCAAACTGCTATTCACTGGTTTAGTTAGAAGTAATCTAGAGTATAACTCAACAATCTGGTTTCCATTTTATAAGATTCACCAATTAAAAATTGAAAGAGTGCAACATAAATTTCTGCGATTTATTAATTATAAATTAGGAATTCCAAACGAATATCTTAATTACACTTTCCTCATGAACTTACTAAATTTAACCGATTTATCATTGAGACGCACAGTGTGCGACTTAGTATCTCTTTTCAAAATTTCGAATGGCAGACTGGACGCCATTGATTTGACGAGTCTTATATCGCTCCGTGTACCTACGCGTGACACTCGACAGACCGCTCTATATAATGTTCCCATATCTGCTAACAATTATTTTCAAAACTCACCTATTCAAAGACTTCACATACTCGGTAATAAGTATAGCTCAATTGATGTTTATCATCACCAATCAGTATACAAACTAAAATACAGTATACTAGAATGTTTGTAACAGATTCATAATTTTTTTTTCAAACGCATATTTTATTGTTTCATTAACTAAGCTTTGTTTTGTAAAATTCCCAATCGGGCAAAATAAAGATTGATGATTACAAAGATGGTTTACAACCAACTGTAGTGTTTATCTTTATAATAATAATAACAAACTTACTTGTCTTGTGTGTATTACCTACTTACATTATTGTACTCTTGTAACTACACTACATTTATATAAACTTATCGAACTCATTGTCCAAATTCCAATAACACCGTAACTATATACTTGAATTGTATCTACTTAACTACCTACCTATATCTGTTATATTTTTCTCAAGTTTATGTATTAGTTTAACCTATGTTCTGTAAAATATTCAACCGACGTACTTTGTACAATAAACTTTGCTTGCTTATGTTTATAAAATAATAAAACCATAACAATAACCCTACACATTGTTATGTAAGTTCATACTCAATTTATTATGCTATGTAATTAAAATATTTTATAATGCTACTGAACAACAAAACCCATAACATGTATATGTAAAAGCCTTCTAGGCGTTAATAAAATGAAATAAATAAATAATAAAATAAATAAATTTAAATTCCGTTCATCACCATCTTTTGTCCCAACGTCCCAACCTTCTTTTCCTATCTGAAACTCAAATAGCCGAGCCGCCAGACTCCTCCTATCTTGACTGCTCGGGCTTTACCCTTGCAAGCAAGTTCCGACTCAAAGGAGGAGTCTGCCTCTATCGTCGAGCTGACGTCAACTGTGTACGACTATTGAGTCTGGAAAACTCCAGATTCGACGTAATGTGGATGCGCGTCAATCTTGCCAGTACAACAAGATTCTACGCATGTCTATACCGCTCACCGAACCATAGCGAATCAGACACTTCCGAACTCTTCAAACATTTGAGCGATACTATTAATGATCTCTTGCCCCGCTACCCTTCGGCCGAGTTTATTGTTCTGGGGGACTTCAATGTTCATAACGAACCATGGTTGAAGTTCTCAGGTCCAACGGACTCGGCTGGCCGACAGGCGGAATCCTTTGCCATTTGCTACAGCAACTGGTTCAGGAGCCTACAAGGGTTCTTGATATCCAGACTCACCGCTCTAATCTGTTAGACCTATTCTTAACTACTGTGCCACACGGTTATAAGATTGACGTCACAGCGCCTCTGGGATCATCCGACCACTGCCTAGTGACGACATCAATCCCCGTTAACCTCAGACCAACCAATGAGAGGCTGAGGAGAAAAGTGTGGCACTATAGGTCAGCAGATTGGTTTGGTATGCGGGCACATTTCAACGCTTTTCCGTGGTCAGCTGTTTATTTTCGGACATCGGACCCTTCAAGATGTGCCCAGGAGATTGGTGAAGTCATCGAATTGGCGATGGATGGTTTTATACAATCGACTACTAAAGAAACTGGTGTGGGCTCAAAGCCGTGGTTCAGTCGACAATGCTCCGAAGCAGTTCGACAGAAAAACGCGGCTTACCGAGCCAACAACACATCTCGAACGCCCGAAAGCAGATCAGCATACAACAAATCGCAAAGGAATGCAAGAGAATCATTAATAGGTCAAAATTCGAACACGACCTGCAGAGCAGCAAAAAGCTGGCTACCTGCTCGCATGGCAGCAGAGCATTCTGGTCGCTTGCGGGCTCAATAGGTCGGAATTTTCGCAAACCCAGTTTGCCTCCTCTTACCAGACCTGACGGCTCACTAGCAAACACCGCCACCGAAAAGATTAACCTATTAGGGAAAATGTTTGCGGAAAACTCGACCCCCGATAACGGGGGTGCTGTTCCGCTGTCGGTTCCTCACTGCGGCTTCTATATGAAAAAGCTGAAGATCCGGCATCGGGATGTACTCCACGTTATACGAGGGCTCGATGTTAACAAAGCTAGTAGACCTGATGGAATACCTGCCCTGGTATTGCAGAGGTTGCAGAGGGCTATACCTATATCAGCTTCGCGGTCGACCGCGGTCTACCGGTCGACCGCGAAGCTGATATAGGTAGCCCGCGAGAATAAAATAAAGTGAATAGGAAAATAACATTATTTTGAGATATTTTCGCGCGAAAAACTGAATACGGTACCTACTCACACGCTTCGGTCGCATCGCAACAACGCAATGGCAGTATCGTTGCGTGCGTGTGCGTGAGTCAGTCAACTAAATGCGGCTCGCCTCGCTCCGCGCTTAGGCCTCTTTTCTTTTCATTTTGCATTGTTTTCTCGTGGCTTTGTTTCGTGGGTAGCTAGCCTAGTCAGTACCTACTAGTATCGACTTGAGTACGCACGGATCACATTGAACTTGTTATGTGGCGATAATAAAAATAACGTATGGACTTGGACTGAAATTGTGGCTTAGTTTTTTATTGACTATTCACTATTTTAAATATCAGAATGAGTGGGCCATCTGTTCGAGTGCTAAAAAAAGTAAGACTTACCATTATCACAGTGAGTGAGAAGAGGATTTTTTTATTATGGTCATGGACAAATGTGTGTGTCTAATTTGCAACTCAAGTGTAGCGTTACCGAAAAGAGCAAATGTTGAAAGGCATTTTAAAACTACACATTCCAAATACGCCACTGATTTTCCATTTGGCAGTGAAAACCGAAAGATAAAAGTACGCAAATTAAAAAGCAAGTTAAGTACACAAAAAAAAAACAACAAAAATAAAACGTAAAGCTGAGTGAAAATTTGTTATATTTTACATTGCATTAATAAATTCTTACGAATTTATCACAAAATAGTTTTATTTTGACACTTTTAAATTATTTTTAACGCAAGTAGACCAAACGGGTCAAAAGTTTGGCAACCCCAGCACTAGTGGTATTTAATTGATCCAAAAATAATACAGTATTGAAAAATACCTTACTGCTACTAAGCTCGATGACACCGGGTGATGATTTGGTGAGACCGGGTCACTGGAGCCAGGATGCGGCTAATGGCCTCCGCCAACACGGTGGTGACCGCAGCCTACTCACTCAAGCTCACCCAAGACCACGCCCTACATAGTTTTCCTTGATTGCTTTTTTTAATCTATTTTCTGATTTTCTTGTACCTCGTAAAGTTCATTGTATTCATGTAATTGTTGTTTATTTCTAGATCTCTTGTACGTCTTAAATTGCTTTATTCACATAATTACTGTGTATTTTTACGAATTATCAAATTTATATTTCAAAATAAATAATCGTTATATTCACATGTTTATTGTCCAATCAATGTGTATATATCTTCAACTAATTTAATTGCTCACAAATTGATCACAATTACTACCCTGATTTATTATTAAAAAAAAGTATTATATAAAACACAAGAATTGAATTTTACCGATTTTAAATTTTTTTTTTGTCCAATAGCCCTCAAGATTACCAACGGTACCTTCGTCATCAACGGGAACTTCGCGATCAGCTGGTCAGGAGAGTACGAGGCCGCCGGGACGAAGTTCTTCTACCGGAGGCAGAGCGGCACTATGGTGGAGGCGCTGTCCGCCCCAGGACCCTTGTCGCACTCTGTGGACATCATGGTAACGACAATATGCCACTTGTAGTAACATAAATGAACAAAGTTAGACCTGTCAACTATATTAAGGATACCGGTGTCCTCCATATTCAAAATCATGATTTTTTAAAAGCTATTTCAACCCTCATGTTTAAAGGTACAGTGCGAAGGACCAGGTTAGAATTGCTTGCGCTAAATCTCAATTTAGAAACTTTTTGTTTTATGAATGCAGCTTCTCTGGCGGCTTTGAAATGAATTATGAATGATATTTCTGAGCGCAATTTCTTTCTCAAGGTCCTCGAAGTACCACAGTCAACAGGTGTCTTAAAAAACCTCTGAAAAGGGCGGCATTTGCCATAAATATCTAAAAAAGATATATAAATAGCCGAAGCTTAATAATTATTGTTGCAGAATGTGAAAAAATACATCATACAATACCAATAATTTTTGAGGTGTATTTATTGTTTTCAGAGAATGTCGTTAACCTTCTTGGTATAGGAAAAATAGATTACATTCTCATAAGAAGCAATTACTTTGTGGTTAGACATTATATTTTTTTAAATAAAACAAACACTTTGTATTTAACCACGAATATTTATTATTTTACACATCGACCGGTTTCGCTTAAACCAAGCTTCATGAGGATAAAATAATAGCTAGTTATTATTTAACCACGAATATTTATTATTTTACAGTATTTTTTTTTTTTTTTTTAAATTTTAATATAGATCATAGTTACATTAATACATACATATTTTGCAATATATCATATTTAGGTACATAGTTGGTCATGTATACCTTATCAAAAAAGAGGAGCTCTTGTGCCTGATGAGGGAGCCACGATTCTTACTTAGATTCAATGTTATGTGTAAAATATAAATATAATATATATATAAATATAATATATATTATATATATACATATTTTTTTTAATATAAGTTTTTTTGGAAAAAAAGTTTGATTTTATTTATTTGTTCTTGTTGGTTCGTAATACAGCGCAATTCGGAAGGGAGATTATTGTAGTTTTTTATGGCTTGGTAAATATAATGGTTTTGCATTTGAGTTGTTTTAAAGATTGGCGTAATAAATTGATTTCCATTTCTCATCAGTTTGTAAAATTCTTGATATTCTGTGTTATTTTTTTCTTTACACATTTTTATAATTGAAGTTTGCTTAAATATATCATCAATATTTGGTACTGGAAACAATTTAAAAAGCAATTTTATTGGGAAAGTAGAGTTTTTTTAAAGTATTACCTTTATAATATTTTTTTGTGAGACTTTAACTGAGTGTAGGTTGTTTTTATAAGATCCTCCCCAACCTATGATTCCGTAAATAAGCAGGGAGTGGACAAGAGCATAATATACATTTTTTAGTATTTTCACATTTAAAATATTTCTTAACCTAACAAATATATATATACATTTCCTTATTCTCTTTACTTACTCCGTAATATGGCTTTTCCATTTCAACTTTTCATCGATGATCACACCAAGATATTTAATTTCAGAAGAAGAGTTGATTACAGTACAAATAGGATTAAGTAGTTTACAGTTGACATTGTCACAATTTTCATTATGGATTATGATATTTACTTTGTGTTTAGGTATTTTTTGTAGTGAAAATTTAAAAAAAAATTAACCACGAATATTTATTATTTTACACATCGACCGGTTTCGCTTAAACCAAGTGTCACGTAACGAATCGACACGTTCAAAACTCATGTGAATTCAAATTACCTAGCTATCAGTTGTCACCTTTGTTCGCTGTACGCATGCGTCGCATTGCGCAGGGTTAAGTTGGCAACTACGCAATGCGCGCGCACGCTGGCTGACGAAATCAACGGCCACTTACAATTCAACCTCGGCCTTGACAACATGTGTGCCTTGCAATTAACAAAGACGCTCCCTGTAGCGCGCTTAAATTAACGGTTATTTTTGTACAAATACTTTAAATAACCAATATATAATTCAGTGCCAATTTACAATGGAGAACTGCACGCGCATTGGCGCGTACAGTACAGAAGATATCCCGCCATATTAGAGATTCAACATGCACGGTTGTTTCTCCTGCAATTCATGTAAGCTGATTAATAACCATTTCGCCTTATGTGCCTTTTATGATTTGAATCGTGTTAACATTCAGGCTTGCCAGCCAGAACCTTAAATACAGAGAGAGATTGTTCCTAACAAACAGCTAGAAATATTTAGGATGTTAATAACCCTTTTCATCTGTGTATCTGTAATGTAAGTGTGCTTTGTGAATATACTCTCAAACTCTTATTTTTTGTTTCTTTTGACGAATATGCAGTGGTCGAATTGGCATTTGTCCCCCGTGTAAAAGCCCATTGGCTGGCCTAACACCTGAAGATACGGAACTCAATTCTCTACCACCTGAGCTAAAACCGAAATGTACACTGGTAAGTCTCCGTACAAAGGCACCTTTTCACACTGTCGCCCACGTTAGTAAAACTGCCCCTTCTTACACTGGCGCCTTACACAAGCTTCATCAGGATATAAAGGTAAAAAATGTGCGGGTATATTTATTGACCTTAGAAAGGCATTCGATAGCATATCCCATGAGATACTATAAAAAAATTGAATAATATCGGCATAAAAGGCAACGCGATTAAATGGATCACCGACTACTTAAAAAACCGTCCTCAAGTAGTAAAAATCAATCGTGTTAATAGTGATCAAGAGATTACAAGCTTTGGAATCCCCCAAGGTACAGTGCTTGGACCAATTCTATTTACTATATATGTAAACGATATTTTTTTTCAACCTTTACATGGTCAAATTACGTCATACGCCGATGATACAGTATTAATAATAAGTGATAAGACTTGGGAAAAAGTAGAATTAAAGGCCACAAAAGACATCGACACGCCCAAGAATTTTTTCGACACTAATTTACTGTCACTTAATAATGAAAAGACATTTGTAATTCCATTTGCAATCCATACAAATGATACTCCTAAACATTTTAACATTGTCATACATAATAATACTAAAATTCACAGCCAAAACTATTTCAAATCAAACTGTACAGTACTAAAAACAACAAATAAAATTAAATATCTATATAATTATTGATAAAAATCTGAAATGGAAGGAACAAATAGGTCAAGTAGTAAACAAAATTATAAAATTAATATATATATTTTTAAGAATTAGAAACTTTCTGTCGATAAAAAATCTATATTTAATTTACTATGCCTTAGTTCAATCCACTTTACAATACGCTATTATTAGCTGGAGATCCGCGTATAAATGTAACCTTCTTCCAATTGAAATTATACAAAGAACAATTATTAAAATTATATTAAAAAATCCTTTGACTACCCAGCAGAACGCCTGTTTGAAGAATTTCAAGTACCTACATTTAAACACCTATATATTAAAAACTCATTAATCCAAATTATAAAAGAAAAAGATAAATATCATTTTTTAAATGAAAACAGAACGCGACTTAGACATGTTTTTCTATGCCCAAAACTAAATACGTCTTTTGCACAACATCATTATACTTACCAGGGAAGAACTTTTTTCAATCGTCTACCAGAAGAAATCAGAAGCATTAATGATAAAACCCGAATACTGCTCTCTGTCAAGAGACACTTTAAAAATATTCTGAAAAAAAAAACTACTGTCACTTAATTAATCTCATAAATATCCTTAGTTTTCCATAACTTCCTTTCTTTTTAAAAATTTATTATATTAATATATTATCCTTCACTACTATCAAAAAAAATACTACAGCAAACATACATTTATGTACAATGAATTATTTAAGTACTAACTAACAACAACATTTATGTACACTCCCCTTCCATACACAAGCAAATGCTTTCAATGGAAGAGTAGTAAAAAGACCCAAGATGTAAAATGAATTATGTACCATGTAAACATATTATTAAAAATAAAAAATAATTACTAATAAAAAATAAAAATAAAATAATAGCTAGTTATTATTATATCCTGATGAAGCTTGGTTTAAGCGAAACCGGTCGATGTGTAAAATAATAAATATTCGTGGTTAAATACAATGTGTTTGTTTAATTTTAAAAAAATAATAATAAAAAATAAAAAAATAGATTACGCTAAAATATCTATGATATTTTTTCAGATCTTATATCAACATCCCAACCCTGGCATAAAATACGAGTATACCATCCAGATCCCAGCTGATGAAGACACTCCGGCAGCTCCGGTAGCCAGACCGGCGATTGCTCCAGTACTAGTGCATGTCAACTCCTCGTCTTCCCGGCACCAAGGGCCACCAAACCGTCAACAGCACCGTCCGAGAACAGACCAAGATGATAATTCTATTTCAGCCCCAGGCCAGAATCAGAGTCCGCCGAAAAATGTGAATGAAATGGTGGATAATGGGATAGATCAGAAATCAAAACCAGATCAAGAGAAGTTTCCGTTTGGCCCGGAAGTTCTGGCGACGGAATCCGAGAAGCCGCATCAGCCCCACGGAAGCCCGAGACATCGAAGGAGGAGGTTCTTGTGGCAGATCGTCAAATACACTCCCTGCACTAAACCTTGCGCGGGTAACTTTTTAACATTATTATATCGTATAACCCGTATGAAACGTTATTTTCCATAAGTACTTGAATTCTTTCATTCGGAAAACTAACAAAACTAACGACTTATAAAATATATAGGTATTTTTATTTTTGAAGATAAACTAATGTTTGAAAGACAAGGTTTCTCTACAAAGCACAAAGGATAACATATTATTTTTAAGCAATAATTATTAGTCTGAAGCACCCATATAAATTAAAAAAATCTTCTGAGAAAAAAAACCATGTCGCCGACGGGAATTGAACCCGCAGCCTTCTGATTGCCAGTCAGGAGGTTTACCAATTTTGCTGCGTCGCGTCGGCTTATTCAAAACTCGCCAAATTATTCAATATGTAATGGTATTTTACATTAAAAAAATATTTTCATTTAAGATTTTTGCTAGAAAACAACCAACTTTATTTTGTAGGAAAAGCATTGATAATGCTAAATCGCGTCGAGATTAATTTGGCGGGTTTTGACTTTGACCGAGACAAAAAAAGGGCGTCAGGCCGATAATACATCTTTTCCTCCCAATGCTTCATTTGTTTGAAGTAAAGACGAGAAAATAGTATTTGAGTCTGAATAGAACATAATTTTGTAGTTATACTGTTTAGTAAGCAATTCAACTTTATTAACAACCTGTTTAGTAAAAGATCATCAAGTGCATGCAAGAACATCAGCATCAATAAATTTTATAGTATACATAAAGCTTGCAAGTTACCTCACATGTCTTTTGAAGTTCAAGTGATATAAACATTTTCTTTGGACAGCTTCTATGTGCTTTTTCTGCTTTTCATACAGAGAATTCGATTTAGGAGAATCATTTTACAAAGACTGACTGAAAAGTGACTACGAACATTGGAAAAACGGGACACCGTCTCAGGAGATACATGCAGTTTTTGGGAGTGGAAAACACCAATAGATGCAGGAAATGTGAAGAGGATGAAGAAACTCCAATTCACCTATGGTGACAATGTCCCGATAGTTGGGAACAAGGCTCGTAATGAAAATCGTAATATTCTTAGCGATTTCTTAATAAAATAATATTGTTATCATCACAATCGTCACGGCACAGCATACCAGTTGGTTTCCTCCACAAATGCTCTCCACAGGCTACGGTACCTAGTAACAATTTGCCTCAAGTCCTTTCTCGTTCTGCTCCAATCCTCCGTACCTAGTCTATCCGCTTCTTCCTTGATCTTATTTTAAGTTGTTGGGGTACCCACTACCACATTATTTCCGAATCCTTTCTCTTGCTTTATTTCAAAATTTTCAGTCCACCGCAGTGTATGGTACCAACTTCTATGACAAGAAAACATTTATTAACTAAGGTGGATTCCCTATTTTCCTTCCTCACATGACAGTTTAAATTTAATTGAATTCCCCAGGTGTCCAAAGCCCGGTGTACTCGTGTGTACGCGACGCCGGGCAGCTGGCCGTACCCGAGCGGCGCTGCGGCCCCCGTCCCGTGGGCGCGCCCCGCTCCTGCGGTGGCCCGTGCGCGCCACGCTGGGCCCCCACCACATGGGGCCCCTGCTCCGGCCCCTGTGGCACGCAGACCCGCGTCGTGCACTGTCGGCAGGACGTAGCGCACAGCGCGCTCAATGTCAAGGTAGGCCTTATTGGCCGCATTATAATTATTATTACAACCATTATTGCACAAGTCAAAAATAAAAAAGTCATAATACCTAGTGATAGGCCATCAGAATTAATTAATCTTTTATTTAACCGGGGGCCTACTCAAACATATTGAAATAAGATAATAATGGATCTTTTGATATTTTACAGCTACCTTGTTATTTCGCTTTTATATCGATGTATGTGCATAGATGTTTCATTTTGTAAAATTCTGTAATTATTATTTATTGGACGTAAAGCAGGTTTTACTTTTTTAAATCTGAATTAACCATTTCGTAGACACGTACATAGAGAATAAGAATACAAATAAAAATAAACGAATTCATTCATGAGCTTTTCTGAAAACGCTCCTCAATTAACGGATCGTCTCTCAAATTGATTATAACGTTTGTTGACGGATTTTTCGGGCTTCGAGCTTCGAATTTTGGGCATTGAAATTTGAGATTTTAGCTTACACCTTCGAGTTTTGAGCTACAAACTTTGAACTTTGTGTTTTGAGCTCTGGGGTATAAGCTATAAGCTTTGAGGTTTGGGCTTTTAGATTTTAGATCAGAGTTTTGAGTTTTGAGCTTTTAACTTTGAACTTTGAGATTTTAGAATCGAGTTTTGTGCTTTGGGCTATTAGATTTTAGATTTTGGCTCCGAGCTTTTAGTTTTGAGCTCGCAGCTTTGAACTTCGAAATTAAGGCTTTTAGCTTCGAGCTTTGAGCTATGAGCTTTGGGATTTGAACTCTGAGCTTTGATATATAATTATACCACGCCCTGCATAGTTGTACTCTGTTGTTAATTTATTCTTCTTCATATATTTTTTTTCATTTTTCACATACCTATTTTATAAAAAATATGTATACATGTTTGTGGGACGTGTGGGATTGCACTCACCTCCCCACATCCTGGAATACAAATTATTATATCTTTACTGGGATATAATTATAGTAAGGTATAATTAGATTTCATTTGAATTTCAAGTATTTAAAATTTCGTCAATCGCGGAATGAAATTGTAGGTTCATATATAAATCAAAACCACACCGAGACTTTACTTTATGAATATATGGAAATTAATACATTATTTATAGCTGATCTGTTTAGTGAAGAATTTTGTAAAATTTTTGTAGACAGTTATTTTCGTCTTATTTTTCACGAAAAATTTTCATTTAATTCATCAAGTTGCATCAAAATACTGCTTAAGGGGGTAGGAAAGGGGATGGGGGGTGGTTTTTCGAAATCTCATGTAGACAGTGAGCTTCTTCTTGTTTCGAAGGTCAAGTCTGCAATTTTTCATTAGCCTCGAAATAAAACTAGATTTGCATACAAATCAAATCCACGCCGTCCGCCCGTCCGCCACAAACACACAATCAACTTAAATATTAGAATAGATTATGAATCTATCAAAACTTAGTTGAATTTGTTCAAAGAGCCTTCACTTACGGGCGTTTCACGCGTTTCTTTTTTCACATACATCCCCATATTTTATTATTTTTTTTTTATTTGCCTGCAACCCGGGCGTTAATTGTAATAACATGATCAATATTACAAACATGAAAGTAACCCACTTCACCAGAAGATTTCTGTTCTGAGGCGAAACTATATACCCATAACTACCCATATGAATAATATTTGCTTTACCGCGATCACTATTTTCATACATGACAGTGAAGCAAATTAACCAAACTGCGGTATGATGGCGTAAATGTGAAAATAATATTTTGTTTATATGTTCGGAGATGTATTTGCTGGTGAGTTTAAAATGTTTGCTGATTCTTTTGTTTGTAAACATGCCTCGTTGGTCTTGGGGTTATTCTTGCTTTTGTTTCGAGAGGTCCAGGGGTCAAATCCCGGACAAGTGCAATTTTTTTTCTATTATTTATTTATTGTTCAAATATTTTCAATGGATCAAGATCGTGTATAAGACATACATACTGCCATGTGGTTATTTCACACAGTGTATTCAAATAAATCAAATATTTATAAATTGTATACATTATAAACACATTCATAATTTTTTTCATGAACACGGGCGTCTTATCCATAGTTATATTCACGTGAGCACGTGCGCAATGAATTGAGATAAGTAGTTGATATTTAATAGTGCATTAGTCATCATTTTATTTGTGTAATATACATTAGTGTTTTGACGCATCACGTTAAAACTGATAGGAAGCTGCCATTACGACTTCTTCTTAGATACGAACTGAAGTGCATCCAATTTAGCTTTTGTTTGATCCGTTCCTTTGGGATAAGTTTGTTGAACTTATTATGAAATAGACGAATTATTATTTTTAATCAAACTGTTATATTAACTATTTTAATCAAAGTTAAATGTGATCTCGTGATGAAAATGAAATGTGATGAAAGAGGTCATTGGGTTAGGTTAGGTTTTTTTATAAATCTTGCTCTAATCTTTCGTAGCAAAAATATAAAATGTCTATCTACGTCCAACCCAAATTTAAGGGTCGCCATTTAGATTGTTCATTTTTCATACAAATGCATAACATACTGTTTTATAATAATATATAAATGTTTGTTTTATAGGTCAGCGACCTTCTTTGCCTGGACAAACAATTGTCTTTGGTTCAGAAATGCCAACAGTCTGAATGCCCCGGCAATCCTGAGACGGCAGTTAACACCAACGAGATAAACCCATCGAACAGGCAATATGACCCGTCGATTAGGCAATACGACCGAACAAATCGAAACTATGACTCAGCCAATAGGCAATACGAACCGTCAATCAGACAACCCGTATCCGGAAACAACAGGCAGTATGATTCATCGTCAGGAAGTAGGCATCCTGAATCGGGAAGGAACCAATATGATTCAAATAAGCAACCGGAATCTGAAAGTCGTCAGTTCGACCCTTCGATTAGGCAATCCGATCCTGAAGTCAACCAAGTGAGAGGACAAGAACCAATTCTTCGAGTTGGATCTCGTTCAAGAAGTTTCCGCGACAAAGACGATGTTGACAGATTCACAGATGGATCCGGAACCTCGATTATTACCAGGGTATCGAATGAAACTAGACTGAAACCATCTGAGGTCGGTGATAGAACTGACGATTTGAGCAATGAGATCGGAGGTGTAAACGGTTTCAGGAATGGGGGACATTGGAAGGCAGGAAACGCTTGGATCTATTCGGAGTGGACACAGGAGGTAAATAATACAATAGTAATAACAACCGCTTTCATTTTGTATTCGTACAACAACATTTTGTAATTAACATGTTACACGAGTTAACCAAAATCTCGAATTTCCATTAAATAGTGGCTATAATGTTTTTTTTTAACTGAAAGTTTTGCATTGATATAACATTTTGTCAACTAAATATATTTTATTTAAGTCTACTATTGTACTGCATTCAGTTGGTTTTTACGGTTCCATGATAACTCAACACGGTGACAATTCAACACACCTTTAAAAAGTGATATAAAGTCATTAGAAACGATGAGATTTTTTTTAACCTAACCTAACCTACTTAACCCAGTTAATAAAGTTTTTGTTTCATCACTTTCCATGACTTTATATAACTTTTTAAAGATGCGATGAATTATCATTTTGTGAGTGATTGTAACCGTTCTGGTTCAATGAATTCAGATTCGTTATGAATTAAATATTTTAAATAGTTAAGTGTCATTTTAAAATTATGGCACAAATTGTGTTTACAATTTTTTTTAGGCAAGCGATAAAGTATATTTATATAATTTAGAATTTTTTTATCGGAAAATTATTTGAATTCTTTTTTTGAAAAGAGCTTTTTTGTTTAAATTTCTTAGGGTTAATCTTGACAATCAAAGAGAAATTTAGTGATTTTTCGAAGGTCTGTACTTTTTCCATTTTCGAGAAAGCGTTATTTTCTAACATAATCCCGTGATTTCTCGCGGATTATTAAAGGTTACTGTTCAATTTTAAATAAATATCTGGAGGAATTGTGTAACAATATATTTTTTTGCAAATTGCAATGAATTATATGCTATAATTTTGTATTTAGCGACGAGCCGGAGGCAAACCACGTGACCACATTTTTGGCACAAGGAGTATTCTAGAATGCTTTGAATAACCTTAAGAGCGGGAGCACACAGAGAGCGGTCAGAGTTCTGCGTTCTAGTGACCGTTGACCGCTCAAGAGTTCTAAAGCACACAAGCGGCGTTCAAATTCTCGCGTTCTAGTTTCGTTTGGGGCTTTGCATTATGCAACATGTCACTAGAAAGTTCATCATCCGATGAAGAATTATTTCTCTTGTTGAGCATAGCAGCTTCTAAAAAGAAAAGGAAGTATTGGGTGCACCCAATCAACACAAGCCGAATTTACTAGTATTTTTCAGTATTTACTTAAAGATGAACAACGATTATATATTTATTTTCGAATGTCGATTAAAAGTTTTAATGAATTGTATATATATATATATATATATATATTATCATACAAGCCGATATCTAAAAACAAAATACTAACTGGAGGAACTGTGTTTCATCAAAAGAAAGGCTGGTTGTATTTTTAAGGTATGTATTTATTTATTAAGGATAAGAAAATACATTAGAATATTTAGAATTATGTAACGAATACGATTTGTTTTCATAATATTCTGTTAGGTTTTCAGTCGGCTTTGGTGTACTAATTGTTTGAAATGTTGGAGTTGATTGTGGTGAAAGGACGTAAACCACCCTATTTTCTTGATTAGATGAATTAGCAGGTTCCGGAAACTGTTGAGAAACAGGGCTAGGAACGGCCCACGAACTTGAACTCTGATCATAGGGACTTGGAACCGACTCCGAATTTGGTGTAGAACTGCAAGACATTTGATTGACTGATGCCTCACTCCCTTCTGCCACTTGTAGCTCGTACTAGGCAAATAGAGTAGCCATTTCAAGCTTTACCACACTTTGCATTCTAGGTGGGAATGTCTTAAAAGTTTGCGCATAACTTAAAAAAATGATCGACTCCATCCATTTTGGCTTTTTTTTCATATTTATTTTTCAAAAAATCTAGCATTTTATCACTATCATAAATTTTATCATAAAAGTTTTTATAATTTACATCACTTAAATCGTATAATAAACTCCTTTCCCTAACCAATTCAATTAACTTTTCCGTGTTTGTAACCTCAGACATCGCGGCGTTCTGGCGTTCTGCGCCTCGGCGAGAAAAGAACTCTTAGAACGCGACGTTCCGTTTCGACCGCCGCGGTCTGACTGCGCGCTGTGTGCGTTGTTGTTGTAGTATCAGTACATTCTAATGAACGTCGAACGCGGAACTCGGAACTCCTGACCGCTCTCTGTGTGCTCCCGCTCACGTTGAACGCTAAAGAGTTGAAATAAAAAAACATTGAAATAACCAGATCTTGCGCAGAAAATTAAAGTTTATAAGGCAACAGTTTTCAGTGCAGTCCATTGTGGGACTTTTCTGTTCACGATCGGAATTTTCGTAAAAGTGACACTAAAAATGAGTAAGGTAACAAACTATTAAGCTCTGGAAGCAAGTAACCGAGCTTTTGTTCACTGTATTTGGGATTTTTTACTCAGTCATCAATTTGCGTGCCATTGTAAAAAGGAGAGGTGATTCGTAAGCAGATTTTATTTTCGCGGACTAAATGGTGATACTGGTGAGTTGCCTGTATACTGTCAGATTAATTATCAACAAATTACAAAAAGTGAAATGGTCATGCCCCTTTGCGCAACTTGGTTAGTTCGACTTTCGCTGATGGCCTAGTCTATCAATTTGAATGCATATGGTTAGTGCAGTTTTCAAATTTTGTTTTGTAATTACAGAATAAAGTTAACAAATTTTCTAACGCAGATTATTAAATTTTAATTTCATCGTCTACATCCACCAATGACGGTAACGTCATTAACATCTTGAAGATTTGAAACCCTTCGGATTATCATGTGATTGCTTAGAATGTTCGGTGTAACGTTCACAGTGTTCTGAGGAGTGCGGGAGGGGCGTGCAGACGCGCATGGTGCGCTGCGCAGACCCCTCGGGCTGCGACGAGAAGAAGAAGCCAGTGGACTCCAGGGCCTGCTCCAGCGACAGAAAGTGCGCCACACAGTCCTTCAAGTGGTTCACAGGTCCGTGGTCGCCCTGCTCCGATCCGTGCGCCATCAACGGCAAGATGAGCCGCGAGGTGGTGTGCCTGGTGTACAACCGGGGCCAGCACCGCGTCGGGTCGGGCTGCCCGGCCCGCGAGAGGCCCGACCCGGAGCGGCCCTGCCCACCCAACCTGCTCAGAGCCGACTGCCAGCCGCAGTGGTTCGTGAGCGATTGGTCACAAGTTAGTATTTATTTCATTTAAAACCGTTTAATTCGTTGGACTCGTTAAATGGAAATAGTATAGCTCTCTAACCGATTTGGTTGAAAATTGCTGTCAAAAATGCACAATTTCGCTAGAAATCGACATAAACTGATTGCTTGCTTAAGATTCTGCGCAGAAAAGTTCCACACTGAACAGACCGACTTACTTACCGACCCGTGAGATAACGGGCTTAGTAGAAATTAGTTTTCATTCGTCCAGTGAATTTCAAATGAACAAAGTTATACAACATACGTACATTACGTGAGCATTCACAAATGTTTTTATTTGGGTAGAAAAATGAACAGATGACTATGTGACAAGTAAATTTTTGCACACATTCTAATAACTGCTGTTGTAACATACAAAGGGGCAAAACTTCTACTATGGAAACTTGACTAAAATGCAAGATTGTTAATATTATTGTATCAGCTGCTGTTTCGACGTTCAAAATCGAAATGAGTTTATCATTTATTACGGTATATAATAATATTATTCTGGGAACAATAATCCCTAGTGAGAAGGACAATCAGTGTGCTACTGTACTTTGTGTTTTAGTAGCCATTAATATTTTTATACATCTTAAATCTCGAACTCCAGTCAACACAAAGCCTCGTTCTATTGCAGTGCGCGGGGAATTGCGGCAGTACGCAGCAGGGCCGCCTGGTGACCTGCCAGGGGTCTGCCGGGGCCCCCGGGGCCACCTGCCAGGGACTGCGACCCGCAGCCAACAGGGATTGCGTTCCCTCGCACTGTCATCAAGTTGGAAGTTTCAGTAAGTGTGAATATCATAATAATAAGACAATTTTATAATTTAAAAACTTCATGTTGCATGTAAATGACGTCGTAACCTTTATTAAACAACTCAATATTAGGTTAGGTTAGGTCCCCTCAACTTAACTCTACTTAAAAACTGTGACAAAGAAGCGAAGTTAGCAGTCCACAATGGAGTGCTGGTACCTACCCTGATGTGAGTGAGGCATGAAACTTGCAGAGAAAGGATGAAAGTAGATTAAATGCTGTTGAAATGAGATCCCTAAGTCGTATGTGTGGTAAAACCATTTATGATCGTGTGAGGAATGTTGAGATCCGCAAAGAGTGCAGGGCGGATGTAAGCGTAATGAGTAAGATTAAGAAAGGGACGCTTAGATGGTTTGGGCATATAGAGCGAATGAGCGAAGAAAGGAGTGTAATTGATTGATGCATTGATTATAATTCATGCATTTGGTTTCCACATTTTCACTCTCTTTGCTTACAAATCGAAATAATTCAAAAATATATTTGTATGCTTTAATTTCAAAATTGGTATTCCTATAAATGAAATCAATTTTGTAAATTTACGAATTAAACACAAATTATCAAAATTATCTGAAAGGCGAAAAATGATTATTTTATCTGATGTTTAATTAAAGATTTAGAATGTATTATTGATTGGCTAGACGAGAATGACCTTACAAATCGAAACAGCTGTAACTAAAATACAAAATAAAATACTTGCAGAACTTGAAAATTAAAATTAATTTTAGTAACATTTTTCAAAAATAAATGGAGTTCTTCGAATTAAACACAAAAACAACAAATAAAACTTTTGTTATTTCTTAGACTGTTTTGGTTTATAATGTCAATAAACTATTGTAAATTAGACAAAGCATACTCGTATGTAAAGCATATCATCAACATAAAAAAGTTTTTTTTCAACTAAGAGGATTTTTTTTTAAAAAAAGCGCAAGTTGCGCCACAATACGAAGTATGTCAAAAACATACAAATAAATAGTAGTGTATCTGTGCGTAAGGATATAATGGCCAACCTTATGATTCCAGAGATAGCCTCATTTTTAATATCAGTGCCATACAATTTTTTTTAAAGAAATGATAACTCCTTCATTTGTACATGCTTTATACGAAATTTTATAGCATAGTAATGATTAGCAGAATCCATTTCTAGCCAAAAAAATACCCTTGAAAATTCAAGTCTCTATGTCTATGAAAGGCGATTTTCAGCCCACTGTGCGCCGTGAACAAGCATACGAGACATTCCAAAACATCGAAATCAATTTAACATTTTCTTAGTTTTGCAATGCAACTTACTGGCTGTCAGAATAAATCAGAATGCCTGCAAGCATTCCTTCCTTACATCCTGGAGGTCGAAGTTTATATCCGTATCTCACCTCCACCCTCTTCCTGGGACCCCTTGATGGAAGCACTCACTGACTAAATATTATATCTGGGGTGGAAGATCCAAGGCCTTCTGTGACATTACTTTTGCCGCACCTGTGTTAAAACAACAGACCGGAAATTGGTCAAATAAGCACTAAAAATAATTCTGCGTTCTTCGTGTGTGTGTCGCGCCATTGCTTGTTCTCATATATTTCTCTCTCTGTCTACAACATCGATGCCAAAGCACAATAATATTTGACGACATTTGCAAAAATTATGGCACATTCATATTATAACATTTCTTTTGCCATCACCTTGTATTAAATCCTGAACAGCATTGATTTATAACCGGAAAATCAACACTTACTTATCATTTATGCTCTATAAATATTTCATTTACGATTGAATATCAAAGAAGCTTGAATTTGCACTGACTTCAGCAAAACGTTCGGTAAGATTTGTCATGCTATTCTTGTAGAAAAACTGTATAAAGCTGGAGTTGGTGGAAATGGTAAGATTTGTCATGCTATTCTTGTAGAAAAACTGTATAAAGCTGGAGTTGGTGGAAATGGGTTGCACTGGTTAAAAGTTATCTTTCAAACAGAACTGAAATTAAAAAAAGTGGGTGTGTCAAGCCTACGCAAGACAGAAGTGAAACTTCTAGTTTCAGCTGATGCTTGGCGTGGCGCAGTTCGCTGGTGTCTGAGAGAGAGGAAAGAAGAGAAGAGAGAGAACGTTCGTGAGCGGCTCCCCCACCTCAACAAGGTTTCACTTCAAAAATGCCACAGCCGAGAATCGAACCTCGCTTAACTGATTGAAAGCCAACCACGCTGAGCACCAACTGTAAGCAAAGCCGCATAAATTGATTATATTATGTAGGTTCTGAAAATATGAGAGCTTGTTATGTTTTATAATGTTACCTACATCACACCCAAAATATAATATATTTTTAAAAATAATGTACAATGTACAGAAATAGAATCCCACACAAGATCGCGTAGTGCGCTCTAGCGAACGGATATTTTATCAGAGGGAGATAGTTTTAATTTTTTTTTCTGTAAATTATTACATATTATCAAAATAAATAAATTAATTAAATAAATGTAATACAATTATCATAATATACGGATTAGATAATAATTTTAATCCAACACAATAACGCAAAGCGCGCTCTAGCGGAGTAATGTTTTATCACAGTGAGATAAGTGTTTTTATTATTTTGCAATATTATTTTCTTTTAAAAAATGTTCTGACCTACTAAAAAATAAGATATTGAATGAAAAAGGCGTTAAAAACAAAAAAATAATGTGCGATGGCCGAGAATCGAACTCGGATCAACTGCTTGGAAGGCAACTATGCTGACCATTACACCACCAACGCCAGTTGTCGGGATGAGCTAAGAAGCATTTATATGTTACTTCAAAACTTTGACTAGATCAAATGAACTTTAATCGGTGGTGGGGGTACCCGCATTTTCGTTTCGGTCATGAGTCGGTTTTACTCCGGTCCTCGAAATTGCATGACGCGCGTAAAGAAGTTTCACTTCAAAAAGAAGTGTTGAACTAAATGGCCGGTCGGTGGCTGAGTTGACATCGCGTTTGGGTCCCACCCAGGAGTAGTGTGTTAAATTCCTCGGCTGGCTTACAAGCAACATTTACCGCTTACTGTGGTGTTAGTAGGAGATTTTCAAATATTGTCAGGTTATTCGTAACCCGGGAATGATTGTATTTCTTTTATTTAAAAAAAGGGGGTATCGACATATTATTTTTTGGCATTCGTTAGTGTAGGTACTGTTCTATTACCTTTTTTATGAACGACATTTGCAATATTTTTAACGACAGTTAGTTAGTTACTTAAGTTTTTGCAGACGATCTTAAACTATTTAAAGTAATTTAAAGCCTGGACGCATCCGCCGCCAAAACCTAGACAAAACTCGCCCCATGAACCCGGGCACCCCTGCAAAGTCACGAAACTTAGCGAACCGTAGCAGAGGTGTTGTTTATTCAATGAATGGTTCCCGGGGGGGCGGTACACAAACCTGCCTCCCAAATTCCCGCTTTATCCCCGATGAAGCTTAACTAAATCAAAACGGGTAGGATATTAAAATGGTGTTGTTAAAGTGAAAGCATTTGTTTAATCATGTGTTATTGCGTCGAGCGACAAAGTGATGATTGCTTTCCACGAAAATAAAATAAATATCCAACTATTTTCCAATTTCTAGCTCCAGCTCCGAAGTCAGAACGAGAACGAGAACGAGAACGAGAAAACGAAAATTCGCTGGACGATACACCTTCATCAGGTAAAATAATTGAATTAGCGCCATCTATGAATACCAGATTGCGAATTCTTTTAAGTATACCCTTATTAATTGTATTTTGGTGTGTTCTTCTTAGGCGAATGCATCGACAAGATAACGAGCTGCCACCTGGCGGTACAGGCGCGGCTCTGCCCCTACAAGTACTACGCGACGTCGTGCTGCGCGGCGTGCCAGCGCGCGCTCTCGCTATCATAACGCGCTCCGTCCCGGGGTCCTAGACACTACTAGAACTTACTACTAAACTGACTGCTGACACCTGCACCTCCTGTGGACAGTGGACAGTGGACAGAACACACGCACGCATTCATTCACCATTGCGAGGTCTTAGATGGGTAGTGACATAAGTAGAGCCATTTCGAAGGTCCATAAACACATAGAAAATATTAATAATCTTATCTCGTTCATTTTGTCAAGCTTTAGTGAAATTGAATTTAAGCTATCTGTCAATACGCGGTTGGTATATTTGGCCTGATAGGCGATAGTTACATTTTTCGGTTATTATAAATGCCACTGCACTTTTAAAATTGGCTTTTTTGAATTTGTGATAAAAATGTGTAATTATTTTCTGTTTATAGTAACACGTTTACACGTAACAGCATATTAGAATGTGTACATTTAACATATAAGCTAATAACAAGTTCTAAAGAACAAAGAAAAATAATACTAAACAAGGTAATATTAAAAATGGTTTATTATTACTCTCGAAGGACTGTTCATCGTTACGTGTAAAAGGGGGATGAAATTCCTTGTATTTGTTCAAAAGAAAGCAAACACTTTGTGGTTTGACAATATAATAAATTAAAATAATAATTCTTTAACGCAATTTCATTACTTGCAAAAGATAGCTGGTTTTGGTTGTTCTCAACTTTCCAACGAACCTGATGAGATAATTTAACTACGGATACCAATATATGGAATAAAGAGTATTATTTAACTAATTAGTTAATGTTTATGCAATGACGTATATCCGATCCGTTTTCACCTTGAACAAGGAGATGTATTTTTAATTTGAAATATGAAGAAAAAATTGTCGATTGGTTCCTTCGTCCCAACAAATTTCACCTGAATATTTTTCCAATGTTGATTGCGTTAAATGTGTTTTAAATAATAAAGGGCATGATGTATAAATTCTAGATTCTCATAGTAAACTTGCCTGCAAATTTGATTTCGTAAAATTGCATATTAAGACGCCAAGAATTTCACAAAATCATTATGTTTTAAAACAAAACAATTTTATCTCTAAATAGTATAAAATAAAGTCACTATCCGCGTCTGTCTGTACGCTTCGAGTTCTTCTAAACTATGCAACGGATTTTGATATGATTTTACCAATCATTTAGAGAATTTCTTCCGAAAGGTTTATATATATATATATATATATATAAACCTTTAAAACCCAAAAATAATATATATATATATATATATATATATATTATTTTTATAAAGAGTAGAGAAAAGTCGATTTTTTGTAATTAAGTCATAAAAAAAATATTTTCGAGCGCTTCCATTGCTAACGCTGGCTAAAGTTTACGAGATACATGAAAATAATATTTTATTTTTTGGAATAAATTGTGAATAAAACCTCAAATTGTAATATTTAATTATTGAAGACTATATTAGCAATTCCTAAACGAATATTTTAAAGAGAAAAATCAGAAAAAGATACGGTAACATCTAGGACTCGAACCCAGGACCCTTGTCTTGCCTTGCGCGGTGAGAAAAATGAAGGCAATGCCGATAGTTCTTATTCGAAGTATGATACAGTTAAATATGACCCAAGGAGAAAGGGTCCCATTAGCTCAGTTGATAGAGCGGGTCCCGGCAAGGCAAGGGGTATATCTTTAAAAGGCCTACAGTAAAGTCCACGATAGTAGATATATGTCTATCTCCTGCGGATAACCCCAAGCAACGCCGGGAACACGTCTGCTGGTATTTGATATTCAAACAACAACAAAAAACAGACGATTTTTCACCAAAAATATAATAATTCGTAACACTATTTTATAAAATGGAAGGTTGAAACTTAATAATTTATTTTCCGGGAAGTTGTTTGAATTCTTGGTGTTAAATTAATAAAAACATTTATTGTAATGCTTGCTTTAGGATAGGTTTAGTGCTATGATACTAGTTCTAGTTAATATTGTGTATAGATAACATTGCCATCGTATTTAAAATGTGACGTGTAAGTTTTTTATAGTATTTTTGTGTTTTTACTCTTTTTTACATATTGCTTCAAATTATTTTTCAACAAAGAAACAATCTCACGTGTGTTAGGATAAAATTGTAAATGGGCTTTTTTCTTGGTTTTTTTCCGATGACAATATTTTATCATTCATTTTTAATATTCTAATTCTCTTTAATCTGGTTTATTATATAAATGTGAAATTTTATCAATTATAAAAGCATATTTTTTTAGGTCTCGAAACAGGTCAATATATAATATTAAAAATTAATATACACTATATTAAAATGCTCATCTGTAAAAACATTTTTTGTTAAAAGCAAAATGAAACTTCACTATATTGAAGTCAAATTTATTGCTATTGTAGTGGAAAAAGTGCATTGTTTTTCGACCCACGCCTTTCTTTCAACTATTTAACTGTTTATAATTAAAACCACGTTTATTCTCTATTACACTCTTTTTAAAAGTATAATACGTATGCGTAATTCCTGAACTCTTTGGTCATAACCAGAAAATGGGTGCCCTGATTCTCAGTGCTTTGTATGTAAATGTGACATGCTTAATTTATCATAGGGATGAGATTGAGCAATAAGCATGCTTATTTAAAACATTGTGTTTATTTTTATTATCGTATTCAATATTCTTCGTGCAAAATGCATCTCTCATTTTATTATAATTATACTTTATTTCGTTTCGTTTGACGATTTTTTACATTAAAAACTAAGGAAATTATGTATAATTTATGCTAAATGCTAGTCTTCGTATAAATATGTTTTTTCAAAAAAAATACACTTTAGAAGGCAACACTTTGTATTTGATGTAAGTTATTTAGAGAATTTAGATAAATAATTTGAAAAGATGAATTGTTTAATTTAAAAAAAAATTGTGAATATTTTTTGACTCGATTACAGAAAATCAACAGAAATATCGATTTCTTACACGATTCAAATGAAATCGATTATTTTGATCCGGAAATAATTTACTTTCCCGTATTAAAGATGAACTTAATTTATGTGCTAAACACAACATGTATATTTATAATAAATAGATTGTAATATTTTAAATATGTAATGATAAAATTGAAATAAACACCGTGAAACTTATTGAATTTTAATTATTTCAATACGAGTTGAAGGAAATAATGCATTACCAGCAGATAAAAACGCTTCTGCCGTTGTTAGGATCTGCAGGTGGCTTTTTGTTGCAATTTAAGTTCAACGAGTTGCAAGATACCTGTTAGTAGAGTTTTATCCCTTTATTTGTAGGTATAACAGCAATCAAATGGTAAAAAAATGGCCTGACACTGACTTTCAACCATTGAATAATGAATTGAATTATTCTAAATTCAACCTAAACCTAACAAAAAACCAACGAATTTTGAAAATAACCGAAATTCAATTGAACCATATCAAATATTTAGGACTCAAACCTAAATTTAAAACTAAATTTTTAAAAATGCATCTAATAAAATTTGTAAATAATATCCCCTTTTTAATAAACACGCAATTGCCTTATAATCTTAAGCATTTAAAATTAGTTCAGTACTCACTATGCCAATCAAAAAATAATATTTGTTGGCGCACTCATTTGTGGCATTTGACAGAGATGAACCAGAGATGAATTGGAGTTTATGAGTAGTGAGTTATGTTGTTGCCGATCGTAACCAAGTAACTCATTAGAATAAGTGAAGAAATTTATTTTTCGGAAAAATGGGGAATTGTTGAAATCACGATTTGATGGGATAGTCCTTTGTATTGAGTCATAGCAGGCTCCCTTGGATTGACTAACAATGTGCCAATACTCTGTCTTAACATTGCGGGATCTATCTTTGATGATGGAAAAAATGTCCGATAGGGGAATGTAGTTTACGAGGGTAATGGGACGCTCCTTGGTTTGCCAAGTCATCCGCAATATCATTACCCATGATGCCAACAGGAATCAAATGAGAGTTATTTTTTTCCAGAGCTTTCAATAGATGCTATCATCATTCGAATAAGGCATACAAAGTGATCGTCAGGATGAAGAAGGGGACTGGATTTAAGTTTTTGGAGGGAACTGAGAGAGTCAGAGAGAACGAGGGAATGTTCAAAATTATTTTTGATTGTATATTTGAGAAATTTTATTATTATAATGCAATCGGCTGAAAATATTGAAAATTAATTTGAAATTCAATGAGATATTCTGTCATTAGAATTATTATGGTTAGTTTAAATACCTATACCACAGTTAGGAGAGTCGGGAGATTTGGATCCATCAGTAAATAAAAGAGAAGAGTTGGGCCATTTAGATGAAATAATGTCATTGAACATTGTTTAAAATTAAGACTTGAGAACAAAAGGCTAGATTCCTCTTTTTTTTAAATGAAACACTTTGTAGAAGTTGAAATTACACCGATTTTATTGTTGTTTTGGTAAAGGTTACGAATTCCGCTTCACGGTAAATATGAAATGTTTACTTTGAATTAATACTTGAATTTAGTTATATTATTACTAAAAGTTATTATAAATGTTGGGGAAAACCAAAAATAAACACTTCAAATTTTAATTTCGTTTAAATTATTTACATACATAATAATTTAATTTCACATACACGATATACACCGGTCGTCAAGATCATAACGCCATGATACATTTTTGTTCACGAGATTTCAAAGAACAAAATAATGTGACATTTGCCGGAAATACTAACCTCACAAAATAAATTATTATCAAAATAAAAACAAACGTACCTAATTCAAATCATTCCCGGCACTACTGGTACTGGGTTGGGGTTCGAACTGTTGCTGCGTTTCATCGGTACTAATTTCAAGCCGATGTTGCGTGTCATCATATGGATTGTACACCGTGCTCACCATGTTAAAAAATGAATGAAGTCGGTCGTGGGGGTTCGGAAGGGACCTTTTCCGAAGGAATTCGCACAGACAGCCCTCATAATGTTTTTCTGACCTTCCATATCTTGGCACACTGCTTCGAACTTCTCTCCAACAACGTTCAATATGTTGCGTATGTGCTCCAGTTTCCGGATCCACAAAATGTAAACTGTGGTTAACACAATAATGTTCAAAACCTTCGTCTTTGAGGCAGTCGTAAGCTTTCCAGCAATCCAAAATTATTGTGGTCCCTGGCAAAATATATTCTTTGATTAATCTTAAGAGAGTTTCTTTTGTTCTGTCCTCTACTGCACGCACAAACGAACTTTTTTTTGATCCCCGCTCGTAACCACCGAAAAATCACTGTCCCTTTACAATTCTACCCCTATTGTATTTTCGTTTTCCTATTTTGGCCTCATCTATTTCCACCATAACACCTACACCTCCGATTTGTTGTTTATTTTTATAACACCATTGTACACACACTTCTCAAATGACGACCAGTCAACTACAGTATTGTTTCCTAATTCTAATTTCATAAGCGATGTTCTGGGTGGTTGCAAAATTGCCCAAAATAGCACAAATTTACAAATATTTTCTAAAGATAAGTTTGATTTAGAAAAGAAAGTATTTTTTCTGACCGAAACACTAAAATTACACCTCTTTTTAATACGTTTGTGACCAACACTTATTGTAGAAGTTGTTTGGCAAACATATCTAAAATCCGATTTTAATATACACACATTTATACAATTATCACATATTTTTTCATTGCGTATAACGCCGTGATTCTTTAACCACTGTAACAGTTCATCAATCTTATCAACAATTCTCAAAAAGCCTGTCAAACCAATTACGCACGAAGCACACGACATTGCAAATTTTGGGAAAAACCGGAAAAATCTACCGAAAACTAAACCGGCAAAAAACAACAGAAACAATATATATTTTTTTAATGTGCATATTCCTGATACAACTAGTTATTTACCTAGCCAGTGCGCGGGTTAGGTACAGTACCTACCTACAAACTAATTCAGTTAAAGAAAATAAAATCTTGAAAATATTAAATAAATATATATATAACCTAACCTAATCTAACTGTGATTTTCTATAGCAAAAAAATGCCCCTTTAATAACGCCTGCTCGCGTCCCCTTTAGATTTGTATCCCAGTTTTCAAGTAGTTTGTGGGCTACGCTAGGTTTGTATAGACTGGTTTGTGATTTAATTCTAATACCTTTTCCCATGTTTTAACCTAACACCTAAACGGAATACGTTTAATCACATTTTATTCTATTTGGTTGTTATTCGGGTTATTTTATTTAATTATCTGTTGATTATTTGTTATAAATAATACATTATTTATTTATTAATTTTTAAAAAACATGACATTTTACATATTAGAGTGATCATTGGCTGTCCAACTAGGAGATTACCTGTTTTAGGACAGTCAGAAATAGGCAGATTTATTAAATGCGATTCTTGTTTAGTCTAGTGTATTGACTTTTACTTAGTTATTGCACTTTATAAATAATATGAAAAGTTTTCTTGGTTGATATAAGAAGTTGCTAACTATATATTTTAAATAATATAAACGTAGAGAATAGACTAAAAGAATATTCAAGTATGATAATTCAAAAATAGCAATATAGTAAAAAAATTATTGACATGTGAGTTTATCAAATTGAAATTTTACTTTTTATATAGATGAAATTAATAAGCTAGAGAATCAAAAATGGATAAAAGAAAGAAAGGAGATAAGAAGAAAATAGAGAATAAAAATAAGCCAAAAAAAATATAAATAGGGAATTAAAAAATATGCAAAAAGAAAAAAGTATATGTATAAATAAATATAAAAAAAGAAGCATGAATCATGTAAGCTTTTCAATCATTCCGTGAAATCTTACTTTTAATTTGGTGAAATTAATGCGCCAGAGAATCCAAAATATATAAAAAAGAAAAGGAATTGAAAGGAAGAGTAGAAATATAGAAGATTTAAAAATAAGTAAATATTAAATTAATATTAAAAAAAGAAAAAAAAACATGTCTGCTTTTTCTCCATTCCATGAAATTTTGTTGAATTAATGCTCTAGAGCAGTGTTCCGCAAACTTTTTATGTTCACGGTACACCTAACTAATCAAGAAATTTTAACGGTACACCAAAGAAAAAAAAACAAGGTAAATTTTGGATAGGATTGACTAGGCTTATTACGAATAACGGCGAACTTTGAGGTTAAACTACAAAAGCTGCATGTCATCATAATTTAAAAAAACATCCCAGAGAATCCCCAACATCATCAGAGAATGAGGTTTCTTCGATTTAACCAGCATATTAGCGATCACGTAGCTTGCTTTTTGCGCTTTGCTTGATGTATTGAAAGACGAACTCATGAGAGTTACCTGTTTCTTAGACTGGTCTTTCATACGTTGAAGGAAGGCGTTATCTTCGTGAGACACCGATGGGTGTTTAGTTGTTAAATGTCGTGAAAGTTTACTGGGCACCATCGAATTATTAGCCAAAGTTTCTCCACAAACAAGACATTTTGGGATTGGGCACGATTCGTCACCGCAATATATAAAGCCATAACGCACATAGCTCTCATCGTATTTCCGATCAAAAAGCTTAGGTTTTTTTCTTTGTTGACTCTGCTTCTTCTTGGGAATCATTAGTTTCACTTGACAAACTTGCGGTACGTTTAAAGAATTTATCCATTATATACACGTAATATGGGATATTTTTTTGCAATTAAAAAAGTCAATTAACACTAGCATTAACGAATGACTACTAAACAAGCGGGCGCAACGTTGCCGTCGTAATTCGTAATGTTATGTTGTCACGCGCATGCACCCCGATAGCTCGTGCGCAATCACGTGATAATGTAGCAATAGCACCCCACTTATGTAGTGTAGCACACGTGATAATGTAGCGTAGCGGCGTAGCACACGGCCACTTCGCAGCGATCGAGTCCCACCCACGCCACCTCCGGCCGCCGCGCCGCACAGAAAATTAAAGACCAATTTACAGAGCACTTTGTGAGAAGTGACGCGGGACTCGCGGCACACTTACAAATGGCCACGGCACACCAGTGTGCCGCGGAGCACACTTTGCGGAACACTGCTCTAGAGAATCAATATTAACCCGGCGGCGGTACTCGCTAGGTATTTACGAACATGAACACTCGCTACCGGGTAATAAATACCACAGAGTTTAATTGCCGTTATTTTCAAAAAGAAGTTTGAGTTTCAATGTTTGACAATGTATTTGTGTTATTGGTACTATTGCTCATAAATAAAACTACAAATGCAAGTTTTAATGTTTATTTTTTTGTATTTAGAGTTTATCCTAAAAAACAATAAAAAATTTTAAAAAATTCTTAGTTATCTTACGAAAATCAACAATAATATTTTTTTCTTACAAATTTGGCAAAATTGAGATCGGTATCGAAAATAAACTAGGTACACTCCTAAAATAATAAAAAATAATGATACCTTTATACTGAGTGAACATTGAGATAATCAACACTAAACAAACTGTTTCAAATATTTTGCGAAAAACGAAACTACTTCACTCTATCATAGCAATCCTCACAAATTGGGGTTGTATGCTCGCGGCATATCTTTTTGAAGCACAATTCGCAAACCGTCTTCGTTTTCCGATCCTTCTTCCATTCACAAACAGTACAGCGAGAAGCAGATATAGGCGGACGTGACCTGGATGAGTCAGCATTGGCGGATGTGTGTTCGTCATTCGAGTCGTCACTGACCAAAAACTTTATTTTGGTTTTTATATATGATGACAAATTAGGTAACGATGATCGATTTTTTATCTGCGGCATCACAAGACTCAAAGCCAGATCTTTCAAGACAATTCTTCTCTGGACCATAACCAATCCGCTATGTTCTTTATTTTCTTTCACTACAACGTACGCATTGATGCCACTGACGTTCAGAAGACCATAAAAGAGTACTAATGGCCATCTTTTGGTTGCCCGTGACACTGAGTAGGTAGCACACATCTCATCTACAACATCGACACCACATTTTGTTCTGTTGTAGTCCATAATCATTTCCGGCTTTTTGTTTTCTTCAGAACTTTTCTTGCCGTCATGGTGCATAGTTGAAGCCAAGAGCACTACTTTATTTTTTTTGGGACATACGAGACTACAGTACAGTCTTTCTGAAACCCAAAAATGGAGCTGTGAATATCTCGGCCCTTAGTTGTCATAAAAACGGGTGGGATTTCAGCTTTATTCTTCCTAAAAGTGCCGAGTGCTGTCAATCCATAATCATTGAGCAAGTCACTCAATAGGGGCAAACTGGTGAACCAGTTATCCATCACAACGTTTCGGTGGCTGTTTCTTATAGTTTCTACCAAACGCTTGACAAGGTCTCTTGGTGAATTGCTGTGATCATATGGACCGTCATTTTTTCCAACGTAGACTTCCATGTTATTGGTATAAAAGGTTCGCGCGTCAGCCATCACTAAAATTTTTATGCCATATTTACCTGGCTTGCTGGGTATATATACTATATATTGCCTGAATGGGCACCGACCACGAGTCTTCTCCAACTTTTCATCAATCGTTACATCGTTGCCAACGCTGTAATATTTTTTGAAATTGTCAACGATCTCTTATAAAATCTCGCGAAAAGGCGCCAGTTTATCCGTTTGTCTTCTTTCAACCCTTGTTCGAATATCGTCGAAACGCAAATTTCGCAGTAAAAAATGGAACCTCTCTCGTGACATGGTGGCAATGCATACATCGCAACCACTTCCATCCTTTTCACAACTCCGACAACAACTTCCTGTGGATACATATAAACATACTTAATTTAAACATAGGTGTAGTGTATAAAAAGCCTAGTACTAATTATCCAGACTTTTTGGATAAACTTAGCCCCCAACTTGAAGCACACAAAAGATGTATTATTTGTGGAGATTTTAATATAAATCTACTTGACTCAACAAATACTCAAACACGTAAGTACACAACACAATAAAATTAAATAATTATATCATCCTGAACAAAATAAACAACAAACACGCGACACGCATTACAGATAATACTAACACAATCATTGATCATATACTCACCGACATAAAACTAGAATACTCATTAACGAACTGTGATAATTCAATATCCGTCCACAATATTTTACTCCTTGATGTAATTCACACATTATACTAAAAACACATCTATAAAGTCGCCCCGAAAATATACACATATTGATTTTGATAATGTAAAGAATGATATCATCCAAAATCCCTTTCATCTTAACATGAATAACGACTCGGTATTAAACTATGACAATCTTGTAAACTACATCAAAAATAAAATTAATTATAATAGCATTACTAAAAATAACACAAAAAACATAAATAACCCAGACTGGATAACCAAAGACCTTATAAAATTAATCAACAAAAGAAACAGATTACACCTGAAACTAAAAAAACAACCAAACAACACGTTATTGAAAACAGAATTCCTAGTAGTAAGAAATAATATTACTAAGAAAAAACGAAACTTAAAACAAAAACACTACGGTGATCTTTTTAAAAAATGCGAAAATAACAGTAAAAAAACCTGGAAGTTTTTAAACAACATCATACAGAACCAATCGAATACTTTGAATACTTTTTGTAATAAATTAATCATTAACAACGAAATAATCACAAACAACGTAGAGATATGCGACCACTTTAACAATTTCTTTTGTAACATTGGTTCCTCCTTAGCTAATAATATACACAACAAAATCACACACAATCTAGCCAATGAAATAACATTAGTGCATGATAGCATGGAATCATTATATCTTCAACCTACCACGGAATTAGAAATAAGTAAAATAATAAAATCCTTAAAACTAAATGCAAGCGCTGGTTATGATACACTCAAATGTAAGACAGTTCTAAGTCTTTCCACAGAATTGGTTCCTATTTTATCAAAGTTAATTAATCAGTGTCTTAAAGAGGGAATTTTTCCAGATAGTTGCAAAATTGCTAAGGTAATACCAATTCACAAAGGTGGGTCCAAAACGGATACCTCAAATTACAGACCCATTTTTATCTTACCAATCTTATCTAAAATCTTTGAACGTGTAATCTACCATAGATTAAACAACTTTCTATCAAAAAAATCGTTCTTATATAAAAAAAAAACAATATGGCTTTAGGAAAAAATCAAACACACTTGCGGCAGTAAATGACTTAATCAGTAAACTTAGAAGCAGCATTGATGGTGGAAATTATATTTTATCTATACTAATTGACCTTCAAAAAGCCTTCGATACAGTAAGCCATTACATACTTCTCAAGAAACTCGAGAAAATTGGTGTAGTTGGTCCTGCTCTTAATCTATTCAAATCATATCTTAGCAACAGAAAGCAATTCGTTAGCATCAATAATCAAAATAGCAACCACCTACCAATAAACTACGGATTTCCGCAAGGATCCATACTAGGACCACTTCTGTTCCAAATTTATATAAATGATATCTCCCAATTAGATTTAAACGGTGATATTTTTTTATAAACAGATGATACTGCAATTTTCTACTGGGGTAAAGATTTAAAAATCTTACTAGAAAATGCACAGAGTGACTTAGACAAAATTAACAGTTGGCTCCAATCAAATATATTAACAATGAATGTTAAAAAAACAGGATACGTGATTTTAAGCTCAACTCGTAAAATAATTCCTCCTCATGTACCCTTAAAAATTTAAAATAACAACCTGCAAATCCTGATACAGGAAAAATATCTTGGACTGTGCATTGATAAACACCTAACTTTTAAACAGCATATTCAAGATATTAAAGATAAAATCACCCCCTTAACTAGCGTATTCAGCCGGATATCATATCTGTTACCAAATAAAATTAAAAAAAGGTTTATATTATAGCCTCGTACACTCACATTTAAACTACTTGGTTGAAATCTGGGGAAATACATGTGAAACATATATAAACGAACTACAGGTAACACAAAACAAAGTAATAAAAAAACTATTTCACTTCAAATCTAGAACATCAACAAAAAAATTATATATGGAAACAAAACTATTAAAATTAAGAAAATTATTCTAAAAAATTAAAGGTCTGCAAAGGAACTATTACATAACTCATTTATATAGACATGTTGTAATCTTCTGTGTTTATTAAATTAAAACATATAACACTTTTTAATAACTGGTTTTATTGACGATGTACGTATTACAAGAAATATGACAGCAGTGTACAGAGCATAGATAAAAAGAAACGAAATCCAAATGGGTTGCCACACACAAGATGTTGCCAACTTTTAAACTAACATTATTATTATAGAAAATAATGTATTACATTGTATGTTTTAACACCCCCGCTCAATGTAACACATTCTTACATTATCTATATCTATAACTTTTAACCACCTATGTTATAACTGAGAGATTTTACATTAGGCCACATTGAGTAACAAATTTAAACAATAGGTTTTTGTTTAATGACTTAGTAAACATATCAGCTATTTGATCCTCAGTCTTAACATACACTAAACATATCTTACATTCCTTAATTAAATCTTTGACAAAATGATAACGTATATCAATATGTTTTAGTCTTTTAATATTATCAGTATTTGCAACCATTATGGCAGACTGGTTATCACAGTATATAGGTACAGGACAAACATTTATGTTATTAAAGTCTTTCAATAAACTTGACAGCCAACAAGATTCACTAGCCGCCATACTGACTGCAACATATTCTGCCTCGGTTGATGATAAGCTTACGGAACACTGTTTCTTAGAACACCACGATATAATACAATTGGAGAACTTGAAACAGTAGCCAGTGGTAGACTTTCTATCTCGTGTGTCACCACCCCAATCTGCATCACGATGCCCAACAAGTCCATCATCATTACATTTGAAAATCAGCTTATAATCTAGAGTATATTTTATATATCTTAAAATTCTTTTTAAATGAGTCAACAAAACATCACTTGCATTATTTTGGTACCTACTTAATATAGATACCGCTACACAAAGGTCTGGCCTAGTACCTGAGACCGCATACATTAAACTTCCAATAATTTTCCTACAAGTATTTTCAATATCCTTGTCAGACTTACATTCTTTGGATTCTAAGATTTTTACATTAAAATTTTGATCAATAGGGGTATACATGGGTTTGCAATTTTCCATGTTAAATCTTTTTAATACATTTTCTAAATAAGATCTTTGACATAATTCAGTTACACCATCTTTCAAATTCTGTTTAACACTGATACCAAGAAAATTTGAAATTAGTCCCAAATCTTTCATCTTAAACGCATTGTGTAATTTTAATTTAAGATCACTTAATTCCTGTTCATTATTACTAAACATCAAAAGGTCATCGACGTAAAGTAAGACATAAGTTTGGTTTTCTCCATTACATTTAGTAAACAAACAAGGATCATTTTTTGACTTTACATAGCCTGCTTTACTTATTCCATGGTTAAATTTTTCATTCCAATATTTAGGGGATTTTTTTAGCCCATACAATGATTTATTTAGTTTTACAATATTATCACAACCATTATATGCCCCTTCCGGTAATTTAATAAACACAGTTTCCTTTATATCCCCATATAAAAAAGCCCCAGTGACATCCATCTGATGTATTGATAGTTTTAATTTTGTAGCAACTGAAACAAATAATCTAAATGTTGACAATTTGGCAACAGGTGAGTAAATTTCATATAAATCTTTTGTATCATTCTGTTCAAAATCTCTGGCAACCAATCTTGCTTTATATTGAATAATATTATCAACTTTCTTTATTTTGAATACCCACTTACTACTAATAATTTTTTGTTTTTCAGGTACAGCGCAAACTGTCCAAGTATTATTTTCTTTGAGAGTATCCAGTTCTTTTTTTACAGCTTCTTCCCACTGACAGGCATCACTCCTCTGCATAGCTTCCTTATAGGTGCCTGGTTCTGTCTCTGCAGTGTACACATTTTGGCAAATATAGAATTGTGGCGCCTTTCTGACACGTTTGGTTTGACGAGGAGAAGCTGGCTGTAATGTACTATCACTATCGCGTTCACTATCTTCATCACTTGTTTCTTCAGGTTCATATAAGCTTGCTCTTGGTTATTGTCGGTTTCATCATTGTATTCTTCTGTTACAGACTCTAGGTTTAAGCTATTACATTTCCCAATAACAGGTTCCAGAAAAATGACATCCCTCTTTATTAGAACATCATTTTTATCAGGATAAAAAATTCTATACCCTTTCACATTTTCTCCGTACCCTACCATGATTCCATTTTCTCCTTTAGAATCCCATTTTCTTCGTTTTTCTTTTGGAATATGAACAGCTACGGGCGTACCAAAGATATGTAGGTTACTGAGATCAAAATGTTTGCCTGTCCATAATTCATAGGGTGTTTTTCCTGGTTCATTACTTCTACTGGTTCTGTTGAGAACATAGGCTGCAGTGTTGACTGCTTCTGCCCATAATTTTTTTTGAAGGTTTTTGGCACACAGCATTGACCTTGCTGCTTCTGTTAAGGTTCTTATCTTCCGTTCCGCCTTGCCATTCTGTTGTGGCGTGTATGGTACAGTAGTTTGGTGTACTATACCCCGGTTTGAGAACAAAGTTGACACAGCCTTATTAATGAATTCTAAGCCGTTGTCACTTCTAAAAGTGATTATTTTGTTACCCGTGACATTTTCAGCTTTGTTTACAAAATCTTTAATACAATTAATCACTTCGTCCTTATTTTTAATAAAATATACAGTTCTATAGCAAGAGTAATCATCTTTTAAAATCAAGAAGTACCTCGCCCCGCCGACAGATACTGCATCCATCGGCCCGCAAACATCGGCATGTATCAGTTCACATGTTTTAACAGTTTTTGTCTCAGAGTTCATAAAGGGCAGCCGGTGTGATTTACCCTGTAAGCAGCCTTGACACTTCTGAAGAGAATTACTTGAGACTTTAATATTATTGTTCTCTAACACGTCTTTCACCTGCTGATATTCTGGTGAACAAGTTTCTCATGCCACTCACTCAAACTTGATTTAACTGTAGTTACATTTGCAAAGCAGTTTTTATATTTATAACGAACATCCATAATATACATATTTCCAACACGATTTGCTACCGCACATACTTTATTATTCTTGGAAAATTTGCAAATGTTTTGATCTGTCAACATGACATAACCTTTGTCAGCCGCACAATTTACAGAGAACAAGTTTATTTTTAAGTCTGGCACACACAGTACATTATATATGGTTGTCTCGACCCACCGGTGTCCATTGAATACTTCTAGTTCCACTTGTCCGCAACCAATAACATTTATTTGAGTACCATCACCTATTATCACAGACTTTTGTGACACTTCTGGTGAAAATGTCGAAAACAGATTTTTGTCTTGACACATATGTTCGCTGGCTCCTGTGTCCACCAACCACTTTGACTGTTGATACAGTTCTTTAGGTATTTTTTGTACTACAAACGCATTTTTCTCCTTTCCTTTCTTATGCCAGCACTCACTCTTGATGTGCCCAATTTTGTTGCAATAAAAACACTTTTTTTCACTTTTGTTTGGAAAGTTACGATGGTTATTATTCACATGACTCATACACTCAGATTGATAATGTCCCATCTTATTACATTTGAAACACTTTATATTTCTTTTAATTGGAGCAGTTTTCTTTACCATAAACGCAGATGACGGCGATGCGAGTTTTTCCCTTACTCTCTCCTCTTCCACTAACAAACGAGCGACAAGGTTATCATAGGTTTGTTTGTTATCTGGCGCAGACTCCCATGCTGATATGAAGTGTTTGTAAATATCTGGCAATGACATCAATACCTTCGTAATTATGAATTTTTCCGAAATTTCTTCACCCATTTGTTTGAGTTGATTTTGTAACTCCTGTATTTTTGACAGGAAGACTGACATCTCCATTTCTTCTTCATATTTATATTGGAAGAATCTTTGTTTTTTTTTTCCATTATTTCTGGCTTTCACCCTTCAAGGGTGTTCTTGGCCATCATTTAAAATTATTGAGAAAGGTGTATTGAAAGGTGAATTTAAATATTAATTTTATTTAAATAGGCAAATTTCAAAATTATAATGAAAATTGGAGTCGAGTTCAGACTTAAAAGAGATGAAATGTTGAATGGAGGGGAGGCAATTTTAGTTAAGGCTTGATAGAAGAGAGGATATTTGTTTAGAGAGGGACAACCAAAAAATATGTGATCTAAAGTTCCCACTTCTAGACCACAGAATGTACAATCTGGGGAGTCAAGGACGTGAATTTTAAAAAGATGGGAAGGAACGGAACAATGACCGATCCTCATTCGAATGAGTGAAGAAATTTCTTTTTTGGAAAAATGAGGGAATTGCTGAAACCACGGTTTTGATGGTATAGTCCTTTGTATTGAGGCATAGCAGGCTCCCTTGGATTGACTAGCAATGTGCCAATACTCTGACCAAACATTGCGGGATCTTTCTTTGATGATGGAAAAAATGTCAGATAAGGGAATGTGGTTTACGAGGGTAACAACAGGGTTGGACGCTCCTTGTTTTGCCAAGGCATCCGCAATATCATTACCCATGATACCAACATGTCCAGGAATCCAAATCAGAGTTACAGATTTACCAGAGCTTTGAATGGATGCTATCATCACTCGAATAAGGCATACAAAATGATCATCAGGATGAAGAAGAGGACTGGATTTAAGTTTTTGGAGGGAACTGAGAGAGTCAGAGAGAACGAGGGAATGTTCAAAATTATTTTTGATTATATATTTGAGAGATTCTATTATTGCAATGCACTCAGCTGAAAATATTGAAAATTGATTTGAAATTGAATGAAATATTCTATCATTAGAATTATTGTGGTAAACGTTAATACCTATACCACAGTTAGGAGAGTCGGGAGATTTGGATCCATCAGTAAATAAAAGAGAAAAGTTGGGCCATTTAGATAAAATAATGTCATTGAACATATTATTGACAGTTCGGGCCGGGAGATTGGAATGACTTTTAAAGATTCCGATCCCTTCTAATATTGTCGGGGATAGGGTGACGTGACTATATTTTAGTTTGTATAAGGGAAGTAGATCATTTTGGATGATGTGGAGCTCTGAGAGAGACTTAAAATTTTTACAGATGTCAGGAATAGGTTTAGTTGAAGCTCTGATTGTAGATGAATGGTTTGAGTCAATGAACAACGAGACGCTGGGGATAACCTGATGACATTTAGAATTTAAACATTTAAGAACAAATTTGTCAGCAAATAGTTGACGCCTTAAATAAAGAGGAGGATCAGAACATTCTACTTGAAGGGAATTGATGGGTGACGATTGCATCGCTCCAGTTATTATTCGCAAAGATTTAGATTGAATTTTGTCTAATTTATTAAGTACATTTTTTGAGGCAGTACTAAAAAGTGGGCAGGCATAGTCGAGATGGCTTCGAATAAGTGCATTGTAAAGCAACTTAATGCAAGTAGGGTGAGCTCCCCACCAAACGCCAGATAATGATCTGATGATATTTAAATTTTTTTCGCATTTAGTAACTAAATTATTAATATGGGAAGACCATTTAAGTTTCCTATCAAATGTTACTCCCAAAAATTTTACTTCAGAAGCGTTGGAGATTGGAGAATTTTTAAATAAAATTTGAACGGGGGGGTTTTTATGGCGGTTTGAGAAGGTGACACACTGAGTCTTTTGGATTGAAAGTTCAAGACCATGTAACGTGAGCCATGTGCAAAGGGCATTCATGGCTTCGTTAAGATATTTGACGGCAAGAGGGATGATTTTGGATGATAAGAAGAAAGCTATGTCATCTGCGAACTCGATAATTTTTATTTGTGGGGGAATAGTGGCATGCATATCATATGTGTATATATTATACAGTAAGGGGGACAATACATCGCCTTGTGGTAAACCCTTCCAAATAGACCTACTTTGAGGAGAAATATCTGGAAGTTCAATGAAAATTTTTCTATCTAGAAATAGATTAATAATTGATTGGACAAACATGGGGGGAAGGCCAAGGCCTAGAAGTTTTTTTTTCAGGATTGGGATGGAAACATTGTCAAAGGCGCCTTCTATATCTATAAAGACGGCAAGACAAACTTCCTGTTTGGAAATTGATAAATTAATATCAGTGCTGATGATGGCAAGGTTATCCTGAGTGGATTTTTTTTTCCTAAACCCAAATTGAGATGGAGAGAGAAGCTGTTTACTCTCGACAAAAAATTCTAATCGGTTTTTAATTAATTTTTCATAAAGTTTACTGAGGGTGGATGAAAGAGCGATTGGCCTGTAGTTGGATCCAAAATTTGGAGATTTGTTTGTTTTTAAAATAGGGATGATTATTTGAGAACTCCAGTCATCAGGCATTATACCAGTCTGGAAGATTTTATTTAAGATGCTTAAGAAGTGGTTTAGAACATTATCATTACTATTTTTGATTATGCTGTAAGGTATACCATCTCTGCCTGGAGATGAGTCCTTGACTGTTGATAAACCATTTTTTAGCTCAATTAAGGTGAATGGAGAGTCTAGCCAATGATTAGACATGGGAGTATTATAAATGGGCGTTATTTCATCTAAGTTAGGAACAGAAGGGGGGGCAATTTTGTCCAAGAATTCATCTATCCATTTAGAATGGGACGCTCGAGGAGATGGTGAACTGAAGGAGGATCGAAATCTTCGGATCATAGACCAAACTTCCGAAATTGGAGTGTTCGGAGATACTGAACTGCAAAAGTTGTACCACCCGGATCTTTTTTTTGACCTCAATACCCTTTTGGCATTGGATTCAGCGTTTTTGTATATAAGATAGTTCTCCATAGTCATATTGTAACGATAGGAAAGAGATTTAGCTTTCCGAATTCTTACTACTTTGGAACATTCCTCATCCCACCAGGGAGTTGGAGGGAGTTTTTTGAGAGATTTAGTTTTAGGGGGAGGATTTGATTTATTTATTGCAGTTATGAGCATTGATTTGAAGTTATTATAATCATCTTTGACGGAAAATATATCGGTGGCGGGTGAATTTAGTAGGAACTTGTCCATATGAGAGTTAAATTCATCCCATTTGGTGTGTTTCGTTTTAATCTTTGTCGAAATATGAGACTTGTCCGATTGGAAAGAAGTTTGATAAGTAATGATGATCGGGAAATGATCACTGGAGCAAGGGTCGGGGGACACCACCCACGAGGAGAGAGAAGCCAGACTAGTAGAACATATCGAGAGATCCACTGCACTGGGGTTTGTGCTGGGGCGTGAGATCCTAGTAGGAGATCCGTCATTCAAAAGGAAAAGGTTGGATTGATCTAGGAAATCCATCACACTTCGACCATCTCGGTCGGAGAAAGCAGAACCCCAGACGGGGGAATGGGCATTAAAATCGCCTAATATAAAGAAAGGAGGGCTTAGTTGACTTACAATTTGCAACCAAGTTTGTTTATTGAAGTGGGCTGTTGGGGGAAGATAGACTGAAATAAAGGATGTGTCCTTTATTTTAGCTGCAACCATTTGGAAGTCAGCATTGGGGGGTTTGATATTATTTATTGGGGAAAATGATATGGATTTTTTAATAAAAAGGGCAGCACCGCCGCCCGAACCTTCCGGGCGATCGTCGCGGAGACAGGAATACCCTCCCACATTAAAGTGGGTGGATGGAGTAAACCAAGTCTCCGAGATAGCAGCCAAAGAAATAAAGTTGGAATTTAATAGGTTAAGGAGATCAGATTTGTTAGAAATAGCACTTCGGCTATTCCACTGAAGTATTCTGACATCCTGAAGAGCCATTTTGAATAAATGATTTTAATGTGGAAATAATAGTAGCAGCGTTGGACGGTAGATTAGTTTGAGAAGAAATAAGGTCAATTAGAAGAATAATAAGAGTTTGGATAAATGAAGAATTGTCTTGGGAGAGTTTTTCAGAAAGTTTAAGAGAGTTCATTGAGGACGGATTATAATTATTTGCACACCCATTTGTGGCATTTGAAAGAGGTGAACCATTGGGATTTAAGAGCAGTGAGTTGTGTTGTTGCTGATCGTATCCAGGAGCCGGTTTAGAGATAGCGTTTTTGTATGTGAATTTAGTTGAACGAGAAGAAGTTGTTGTAGTGGAGGGAAGAGGGTTGGATGAGGAGTTGCTGGATAAAGCCTCAGCAAATGATTTTTTGACAGGCGGGAATAATTTAGAAGCCTGCAGAAAAGACAAGTTCTGAGAGGCCATAGAAATTTTAATATTTTTTTGGCGAGATTGTTCTGGGCAAGATGTGTTGATAGCTGTATGTGAGCCTGAGCAGTTAAAACATTTAGGTGAGGAGGAAGAAGGACATTGGTCAGCTGCGTGGTTTTCTCCACATTTAAAACATCTGGGTTGAGATCTGCATGCAGCTTTGGTATGACCAAAACGGCAGCAATTGAAACATTGAGTGGTGGGATATGTATACATTTCAACTGGTAATGAGTTGAAGAATAAATATATATGGGAGGGAAGAGATTGACCTTCAAAGGTGATAACAACAGATTGGGAGGGCTTCCAGGTAATTATACCCTCAGAGGAGTCCTTGTAATTTAGCCTCCTGGCTTTTATGGGATTGCCAATGTGTTGGGGGGTTGAAAGTGAAGACAGAATTTCTTCGATGGACAGATCGGTCGAGATACCTCTGACCAGGCCCATGCGAGTGACATTGAAAGTAGGGATATATGCCTTGAACTTTGAATTAGATGAAATGAAGATATTTTTGATGAAACTGTTGGCAGCTGGCCCTGAGAGGAATTCGACGGAGATTCGGAAGCGACCCTCGGCTTTTACACCTCCAGGTTTGATTGAAAGATTCTTGCTATTTGATAGGAATTTGCCAAATTCAAGAGGGTGGATGGTTTTTCCTTGCTCAGTTTTTTGGGCGTATGCTATGAATGGGCCACGGGAATGAGGAGAATAAAAGTTTGTTGGAGGAAGTTGAGAAAGTGCTGGTGGGGACAGTGAAGTCGAAGGCGAGTCAAGTTTTATTGGGGAAGAAGGAGTAAATTTCCTTTTTTTGGTAGAAGTCAAGATGACAGAATCACTGTCAGAAATTTCTACATTTTCCCCGTCTGGGGGGTCTGGAGAGGGATCTGGGGGCTTTGTAGGGGGTCCAGGAGGGAAATCTTCCTCCATTATTCACAACAGTAAACAACTACAATAATAGTATGAAAAATGACAGAAAAAAAAAAGTTTATAAATATCTGGAAATCAGCAGCGAAAAGTGACTCCTGGAAGATCAGGAGGGAGAAGAAACCTCAAGGCACAACACACTACACTTTTTTTTTGCCAGAAAACAAAAAAGAATGGTAAAAAATTAATTTTAGATGGAGCAAAACAAAACAACTGATGACAGCCAAATGTTATTCAAGAATCTTTGTTGGATTATGTGAATACTTGTTTCACTTTTTTGTTCAAAAATGCTCGTTAACTTTCGCCACATCTCTGCAGCAGTAGTGCAAGATAATATATGTAATATCACTTCCTCGGTCATCCTGGTCACTAACATTGTTTGAGCCTTAGCATCTTGTGTCTCCCATGCTTTCTGTTCCTCGGAGCCTTGCCCTTTTACGCCTTCAACGACATTAATTAAATTTTGACCCCGTAACAACACCATTGTTTGAAACTTCCAAACATTCCAGTTTTTTATTCCTTCCAGTTTGATAACTGTATTATTTCCGTCCATCGTGTCTTTCAATTCCTTTATTACTAGTATTTCCTTCCTTGCAGCCGAATGTAGCAAGTATTTTTCTCCTTCCCGGCAACTTAACCTCCAACGCCAACACGGTGTGAGGTTTATTTGCGTTTCTCCGGTAATTGTTTTCAACTAGTCACTTCACTGTACTTTATTTTTGATAGGTATGTGGCCTGTGGTGATCTGGGCCCATAACCTGTTGTAATCTTCTGTGTTTATTAAATTAAAACATATAACACTTTTTAATAACTGGTTTTATTGACGATGTACGTATTACAAGAAAGATGACAGCAGTGTACAGAGCATAGATAAAAAGAAACGAAATCCAAATGGGTTGCCACACACAAGATGTTGCCAACTTTTAAACTAACATTATTATTATAGAAAATAATGTATTACATTGTATGTTTTAACAAGACACTAAACAAAAGTGGTCCTAGCGTGCTTCCTTGAGGTACACCGAATTTTATATTTGCTGGATCGCTTAGAGTACCGTTAATTTCCACTGACTTACATAATATTAATATGGATTAATTATACACGATGATATTATTTATTTTATATGGCAATACTAATTTTATTTTGGTTGGCAGCAGTGTCTATGAAATATTTTGTAGGTATGAATTACGATATTATGAATTTAATCCAACTCTTGATATGAACATAGTCGCCGTCGGCTGCGACTATAACGGCGCAGCATACCAATCGACATATCGCGTAAGTGACTTAATAAACGAAATTAAAATTAAAAGTGCGTATTTTTCCGTCTCCCCCAACATAATAAATCATGTTTTGAATTAATAAAGCTAAATCCATTTATTTGAAAGTGAAATATTGCGTATTAAGAGTGAAGCGGAATAAGAGAAAAATAATGTTGTTTTTTCCAAAGTTTATAATGCTACCGACACTCTATGCAGATCACTCCACCAACGGAGGGCGAAATATAATTGTCATTTTGGGTTCCTTAAGCTAGAAACTATCGAAGAAAAGTGAGTTCCCTAATCAAAATTGGAACTTTAATAACCTAGTTTCGCTGCCTTTAAAGAAGGTGCAAAATAGTGACATCTATTTTCTAAATCAAACTCTTTTTAATTATAATTGGTTTGAAACTCGGAGCAATTTCCAACAAACACGTTATTGACAGTACGGGCCGGGAGATTGAAATGACTTTTAAGAATTCCTATCCCTTCTAAAATTGTTGGGGATAGGGTGACGTGACAATATTTTAATTTATATAAGGAAAGCAGATCATTTTGGATGATTTGAAACCCTGAGAGAGACTTAAAATATTAAGAGATGGCAGGAAGAGGTTTAGTTGAAGCTCTGATTGTAGATTAATCGGTTGAGTCAATGAACAACGAGACTCTGGGGATAACCTGATGACATTTAGAATTTAAACATTTAACCCTTTAAATGCCAGTAGATAGAAGGGTTGCTGTACACAGCAGGCCGTAAATTTTTAGTCAAAATAAATCATTCTTATAACTTATTCTTATAATTTAAAAACATTACACCTTGGAAGGATATTTAAATGAATTACCAAATTTATTCAATGTGCGATGTATTTGCCGCCCTTCACTTAGATAAACAAATTTTAATTTTTCAGAAAATTTCATGGTTGTCACAACTTGTCACAGAAATATGGGAATTTGAATTAGAAAAATATTAACAATTAATCAAAAAGAGCAATGATTTAGATCGATTGTTATTTAATTTTAAACAGAAATATTTTTATTTTTCTTGTTTAAATAAAATTAAAAATTTGTTTTTGTTTTTGATTGTTTCGCATAAGTATCAAAAAGTATTTATTTACGTAAAACAAAAACAAAATTTTAAACAAAACAGTAAACAATGAAGCGTGAAAGAGATCGACAAAAGAGGCGCGAAAGTTGACAGCCCTATTCCAGTGACGCTGTTGTCTGTCAAACGAAGTTTCTGGGTAGATCTTTGTAAAATCAATAATATCAGAAAACGGTAAATTAAGTTTGTTTGGTTAAGTACTACAAAATCATTCCAATAGATTTTTCTGTGTATTCCATATTTTAAATAAATAAAAAAAATGACATATGTATGCTACAGAGACTCAAAGAAGAGCGCGAATACGCGCTATTTTTCTATGGACGGCCTGCTGAGCTCGGCCAAGAATGCGCGAATACGCACTTTTCGCACAGAAGCGTTTAAGAACAATTTTTTCAGCAAATAGTTTTACTCCTTAAATAAGGAGGAGGATCAAAACATTCTTCTGGAAGGGAATTGATGGGCGACGATTGCATCGTTTCAGTTACTATTCGCAAAGGTTTAGATTGAATTTTGTCTAATTTATCAAATACATTTTTGAAGCAGTGCTAAAAAGTGGGCAGGCATAGTTGAGATACAGCAACTTTGTGCAAGAAGGGTGAGCTCCCCACCAAACGCCAGATAATGATCTGAAGATATTAAAAAATCGCATTGTAAGTAAATTATTAATATGGGAAGACCATTGAAGTTTCCTATCAAACGTTACTCCCTAAAATTTAACTTTTTTTTTTTTTGGTTTTAGTCATTTCACCTTGAAAAGAGTGCTTTGTGCCGGTAACAGTGTAATGGACCTGTTTGGGGCAAAAGAACGTAAAGAATTTTTTTCATAAATTAAAATACGTTCAGAGAATAGGGAGAAACGAACAGACTATGGACATCTTTGGGACATACTAGAAGCTTTATTGTAGAAACCTACGTCGGTAATAGGTGTTAACCACGTAATAATTGAAAAGAGGCGTGATGGAGCTCAACGAATCAGATCATTCCCAAAATCAATTAAATAATTTTTCGCCAATCACGGAGATTAAGGGCGGTCTAAGACACGATACACTCGAGGTTGATTTACTGTTGAGTTAACCTTGGGATCCGGTCTCACGACACGTGCAAAGGCACTTGGGATTCGACGATAAATTTGCATTCTAAGGCAGAAACGAAGCGATACCCAACCATCGATAACGAAAAAAGGGGGTGACGGTCTGGTGGAAGAAGAGGGTGTTTTAGAATGTTTTGGTCCAGAAGACATATTACGAGTTGATCCTCGTAGAGAGAATTGTTTACGTTCTCTGAACTTCTGAGTGCTATTTCAAGTGGCGATAGCGAACACAAATTTAAACTTAAGATAGGACGTTTGGCCGAAATTGCCTAATTATATTAACACGGGGGAGATGCAAGTTGGGTAATTAAGAAAAGACATAAAAGTTAATGGGTCACGAAGTCTTTGATTAACGATCAAAATTTTACGACCTTTTTTGCGCGTAAACAAAGTTACGAGGATAATATATTGAAATTCCTAGATGAAGCGAGAAAAGAGTATATGGGTTGGGCTAAAACTAGACGCAAAAAACTGTAAAAACAGGGATGTACTGGGCGTAGATCGCCGAAAAGAAAGGACCGGAAATCGAAAAGAAACCCGAAAAGTAGTTTAGCTCATGATGGAAGGGGTTTCAACGGCTCGGGTAGTGGACAGCGTTGGGTTACGAAAGATTACCAGAAGATATGCGGCGGATATCACGAAAAGAGTCAAAAGAGGTAGGCGAAATTACAAAAACGTGTCGGATCAAATTTTGGAACGAATGCCTACGTATGTCATCACCGAGGGGGAGGTATATGTGTCCTGGGATCACCCACGGATCGTGTAGACACCAATCAAATGCTAGAAGGCAGCACACAAGGAAGGATACTGTATGCGCAAGCGCTGGACATAATGGGTGAAAAACTTCCGGTAGTTGGGATAATTTATCGATTATATTATCGATATCAATAGCGAATTTCTCGGAAAGATTTCAAAAACAACGATATAGAAATGAGCTACACCTAGTCTATAGGCCGGAAATCAACCAATATTACAGACACAACACGTGTACGAGGAAAAATAATCAAATAATTTTGCGCAATAATCTACATCGCCGAAAATCATTTACGGGAGGGCGCCCGAAAGTCAGGTCACCGAGTGCGGGCCTGCACCCGTCTCGGCAGGTTAGGAGGTGTTTACCTCAAATCGGGAGGCGGGAACCAAAAACCCTGAAACGGGATTATGCAATTCTAAACTTAACAGGAAGTGAAACCTCGAATTCATAAAGGCGAAAGTCGCACAAATTTTAAGTCGATTTATTCGAAAAAACATTATTAAATAGCGTTGTTTGGAGGAAATCGGGGCTTTTTTCGTTTTAACTTGGTTGGAGTCGGTTTTCGAGATCTTTTACGTCGCGACAGTTTTTGGTGTGCTATTTTTAAACTAAACTGATAGAGTTTAAATGCAGTGAAGTTGTGTATTTAGAAAATCAAGGTATTTTCACGAAGTTAGAGTGCTTTTAATATTAATTGGAATAATTGAAGTGTTTTAAAATTTAATTAGATTCAACCAAAAAAAAGGGTAGACTCATAATTAGACAATACTAAATTCACGGGTTGGAGTCTCTTGGTTTAGACTTTAGACTAATATAAGACGATGAAACTCAACTGCAGTAATGTTTAATAATAACGCGTGTGCCATTAGAGGGAAAAAAAATAGAGAGCCATAATAATTATCAAATGATCTGACGAAAACGGCTAAGACAAGGTTCTAAATTTATTGTGAAATTGAAGAGACAGTGTTTTCCTTGCGAGCACGGGAAGGATTTTAACGGTTTACACGATAAGAACTTAGTGAAAAAATCGAAGTGAACGCGGCTAATAATGTATGAAAGGTTCTAGGGAGGGGGAGGGGGTTTTGGGTAGATCTCGGCAAATACTTACTTAGATACTCTAAAATAATCGATAGGGAGAGATATCTAGACTAGGTACAGTGGAGGCCAACAAATACCTATGCATGTCAACTATCAACTTACGGTTAGGGAGGAAGAGATCTTCTATTGAAAGAAATGATCCGCTTAAACATTCCGAATTCTAGTATCCGGTAATTTATGTGCTATCTACGGGGCGGCGTATGAAAGTAGAAATTTTAGCTAGAAAAATTAGATCCAATATGGTTATAGTTTCTACTGGCGAGTAGACGGGTGACATAGAGAATCGATTTCGAATTTAATACGAACCCTTAACGGCTTAGGGGCTTCTACTCATACCTACAGTTCCTGGACGCGGATTAATGTACATGTCGTCGATATCCTGACTGGATTGGTAACATTACGATTTTGGGTAAGTGAAATTGCATGAATATATATTTCCAGAACATTAAAATTGCGACGAAGATGGGGCTGCAACCAGCAGCTCGGACAGGGCTGCGATACTGATAAGTATCACATTTAGAACTGTTTGCTTGCTCCTAACAGCTGTGTTTAGCACGAGGCCAATGACCTACTTATTTGTAAGCAGTTAGTGTCGACGCACGACCTAAAATGGAAGAAAAGGGACACCCATAAATCACTCGACGACCGTGTCTGACGACAAAAGTCGTACACTCTACCGAGTTGGCAGCCGCGCAGAGGCACCTCAAATCAACATGGAAGCGACTAGCTGCAACCAACTCATGCTCAAAACAAATAAAAAAATAAAATTAATAATATTTGTATAACCTTATATGTTCACTAACAAATTCCTAAATACCTTTGGCCTCGGCTTAGAACTCACCGTTGGAGTATGTTGTCCGTAAGCTGTCTTGGGAAAGCACACAACTTCCTCGGCTCAGAAGATTTTCTACTTTCCTCATCACGCGATTTCGGGGCGTCAACGTTGTATGGAGAATCACGAAGAGTTCGGAAGGTCATCCCTTTTCGCGGAACCGGGTCGGGTGAGAGGACACGAGAGGCAGTATGAAAATTAATGTCAGGTTGGAATGTTTGGGCCTTGGTTCGCTGCGAAGGCGTTTAATTGAACGGGCTCCAAGTCTTTCAAAATCGCGTGGAGGGGACGTCGGCGTGATGAACGAGGGTTCAAAATCGGAGGACGAACACATACTAAAGCGGGGTTTACCCGGAGGTTGATGCAACTCGACTGGAAATCCCTCGAGATCCTTTGCAGCAGCCTTCGTGAGGTGGATAGTAGGCCTGGCGGCTAGTGGACGTTGAAAGCCCCACCAGAACAAACCTATTTGAAACATGCACGCGTTTAGCATCATGAGAAGGGACGCAATGAAATCCCCCTTTTACAGTCAGTAACGTAGTCCGTCGGAGGAAGCGGGGCGGGGTGATTTGGGATATTCCAACAGGTGCATTACCTCTCCCTCTGACGTGAGCGGTCCGGAGGTGTCAAGGCGACTATAAGAAGAAGTTAGACCAGACCTCGGGGAAAGCCAGACACGTATTGGTTCTTGGGGTTGTGCATTTGGAAGAATAGCGACCATTTCATTTGGGGCAGTGAGGTGCCGACCCAGTTTGCAAAAAAAACCTCGTCATTCAATCCGTTCCCATCTCCTTTTCTCTCTCGTTTCCACTTCCATTCGCAACACCCAAAGTTTACTAACCACAGCTAAATCCATCTATCTAGTTTCAGTACACCATTTCAGTACACCATTATTTTCGGTTAATCTATTGGGAGAATAATAAAACAAATTAAATATTGGACTCATTTAGATCACTAAAACAAAATAAATGTTGAATTCATTCAGGTTAATAAACTTACATAAAGCTGTATAAACACGAGAATTGTTAAGAGATAAAATGTATGAAATGTTAAGGGGGGACTGGTGTGTGATTTTAATAAGCCGGCGGTATATGTTCTTGAAAGATGAATGATTTTTACAGTTAAAGAAAACGTGGTCGAGGGTTTCCTCTTCTACACCGCACTGGCAGACCGGATCATCCAAAACTGTAATTCTAGCCAAGTGAGATGCAATTGAACAGTGACCAATTCTCATTCTCGAAATACATGAAATGAATCGTTTTGAAAGTTTTTTACCGTGAAACCATGGCTTAGCAGGGATATGGTTTTGAATTCCAGCATAAAAAGATCCAGTTCTTATTTTGGAGACTGCCCAATTTTCTTCCCAGGCACGAGTCATGTTGGATTTAAGAATCGGGAAGACATCGGAGATAGGAATTCTAAAATTAAGTGGGATAGTTCCGGAATCTGAACCAGATTTGGTGAGAGAATCGGCCATCTCATTACCCTCGATACCCAAATGGGCAGGGCCCCAGGCCAATATCGTCTTAAACCCAGATTCACTTAGAGAATTGAGAAGATTTTTTATTTTACATATAGTATTGTCTTCCGGATAACATAGAATATTTGACGTAATTTTAGTTAGAGCACTTAGCGAATCAGTACATAGTAAGGTTCGATGAATTTTGATAACCTGGATTTGATTTAGCGCTTGTTCAATTGCAAAGCATTCAGCTGTAAATATGGAAACTTCTTTCGGTAATTTATAAGTGAGATTGATGTTGAATTCTGGACTATATATCGATGCTCCACAACTTTTATTTTCAAATTTGGAATCATCTGTGTAAAGGATGGAAAATCCAGGGAATTTTGAAGCCACAATGCTTTTAAAACAGTCATCCACATTTTGAAATTTATTTGGGGAAGATAAAATATTCTTCCGAAAGTCTGATGTTATTGTGTTCGGCATAAAAATGATTGCTTTAAATGGAATATTGTATATAGGGAGATTGGAAACTTCTTGAAGATATTAGAGGGAAGACGACAGAGAATTATAAAAATGAAAACTTTTAATTAGGAGAGGAAAACATTTTTTTCTATCAATCTTTTGTTAGAATTCAAATTAACACTTAACCGATTAAGACTTTGTTTAATAGTATGATGTGATAACGATAAAGCCTGTTATGAAAATAGTTAATTTAAACATAACAATTGTAATCAGGTACTGATTATCACTTCAATTATTGTCTATGGGTTTTTTTCGACGGCCACATATGAGCGCAACATAGGAGGAAAGGAATTATTCTTGCAGGTTTTGGCACTTACCCACAGGGCCCAGTTGGGCTCGGACTCTGTGGGAATGTCAAAGTGCCAAGTTGATAACGATTGTGAATTTTAAAAGTCGAGCGGAGCAAATGCTCGAATAATTTGATCCAGGCATCCGATCCTGAAACGCGGATTATTGCGTTCATGTGCAACATCGCGAGCAAATACGATTAATGCGCGATTTAAATCTGAACCCGGGACAGTGAAACGCGGTCAATGGACACCGGGGTGCGAGATTCCGTTTCGAAAGTAATCCTCAAAAAAGGGCGGCAATCCTCACTCGCTTCGCACGTAATACCTGACAGGAGCAGGCAGTAATTGACAATTTATCGGATGGGTATCACATTTGAGAGCGGAATCGCCTATTTCCCGCCTTACCACACACGCCTTGCGGTCTTCACGAATACTCGGACGGATGGTAACCGGAGGCCATTGCAGAGGAACTGATAGTCCCTGGGCTGGGACTGAACGAGAGACGGAGCTGGCGGGCTGGTCGCCCGCGCTGAAGCAGTCGCGGACCCTTGAAGGAAGGCGTCTCCATCCATCCACAGCATAGCTAGTTAGATAGGGTTTTGGTATACGGTCTGTGATGAAGAGTAAGTTGTAAATAATATATTTTCTGTAAAAACCACTTATGAATGAAATAGAGATTATTGGTCCTATTTAAGAAATTGGCTTTCATTAATACTCATCAGATCTGCTTGCGAATAAGCACCCTATGCTCATCCCTGAGGGAGGGTTTCATGTGTCTACCATAGCGCTCGGCATATTTTGTCACTCAAAGTTTGGCGTCCTAAGTTTCCTACGGAAACCAAGCTGACCACTGTGTTGGTTGTAAATCACTATGTAAGTACCCACGTATCAGATGGCGCACCAATGGTTTGGTCTCGTAATAACTTATTCACAGGTAGATCTGCTTGTTACAAAATATTATGTTAAAATTCCATGTGCTAGCATCCATCAACTTCATAATACTACAAGTGTCACCATCACTTTGCTGTTGTGATGTCCATAACCTCAATTTATTGTTGACATTATAAATAATGCTCAGAAAATACATAACGGTCGTAGACAGTGTATTAGGTACTGATTTATTTGAAACTAATCAACAGCGATTACTGTTTAGCTAGCAAATTATCTATGATAATTATCTCGTTCAAGTTTATCTTTGATAAAATTCAAGTGTTGTGCCGTCAAATATTTTACACGTGATAATTATGTGCTTAAAATACCCACACAAGGTTAATAATAATTTAATTTCTTTATAATTTGAACATCATCAAAACAAACAATTTGCTTTTGGTTCAAATAAGTACCTACAACATTGCCTCAACCGCTTGTCAAACTGTACGTTTTTATCTGACGTGTTGAAATCAATTCATGCAAGTAAACTTGATTATTAAGTGATTACAAATGACTGTTTGTATTAAATGATCATTCTTATGATACATCATCATTTCGTACTTTTAAATACTTACGTGACACGAAATGTATTTTAATAACAGCTGACAGCTGTCACAAATATTCTATCGTCGGTTGTTTAAAATCAAATGTCAAATTTGTTTATAGACGAAGTAGCATGCGGTCTACTTTTTTTTTTGTATTAGGCAATTCACCCTAAAAAGAGTGCAATGTGCCGTTAAAGATGGTTATAATTTTATGGGAAATCTATACGGAAATATGAAATCTCAAATATTGAAGTCATTCAAGTTTATGAACTTGTATAGAACTGAGAAAATGCGAGTATTATTGAGAGAAAGTAAATAAAGAGTACTAAGGGGAGATTGGTGGGTGATTTTTATAAGTAAACAATAAATGCCTTTGAAAGATGAATGATTTTTACAATTAAAGAAAACATGATCAAGAGTCTCATTTTCCATGCCGCACTGGCAAAGTGGACTATCTAGGACCCGGATTTTAAACAAATGGGATGCAATGGAGCAATGACCAATTCTCATTCTCGAGATACAGGATATAAATCTTTTGGGTTTTTTCTTTCCGTGGAACCAAGGTTTACTTGGAATATGATTTTGTATTCCAGCACAAAAAGCACCAGTTCGGGTTTTCGTATCAGTCCAATTTTCTTCCCAGGAGCGAATCATGTTAGATTTAAGAATTGGGATGACGTCAGAGATAGGAATTCTAAAATCTAAAGGATTAGAGCCAGAAATTGTTCCAAGTTTAGCTAGAGAATCAGCTTTCTCGTTACCCTCAATTCCTAAATGGCCAGGGACCCAAACCAATATTGTCTCGAAATTTAATTCATTCAAAGATTTAAGGGTGTTTCTGATATTATAAATAATATAGTCTTCTGGTTTATGGATATTTGAGGAAATTTTCAACACTGCGCTTAGTGAGTCAGTGCACAGTAAGGCTCGTCGAATATTGAAAAGCTGGATTTGACTCAAAGCTTGTTCAATTGCGAAGCATTCATAAGACAAATCTAAATTGAATTCGGGAATGTGTACCGCAGCTCCACAATCTTTGTTATCAGACTTAGAACCATCTGTGTAAATGAGTGAAAATTCTGGAAACTCTTTTTTTTTCTTTTAATTTTTCCTCAACATTTTGATTAGATGAGGTTAAAATATCAGTTCAGAAGTCTGAAGTTATAACGTTGGGGATATAATTGATAGAATCAAATGGGATGGTGAAAATAGGAAGGATAGGATCTTTTTGTAGATTTTGGAGGGAAAAAGACAAGCTCAATGGCTTTTGCTTCTGAAGGAATGGTATCATTATAACTTCCATGAGAGATTGGGGCTTCGTTTGATTGTGAAAGAGATTTGATTTTCAGAGGTACATTAAGGCAAAGCGAAGGTCGTCGTTTTCGGGAAGGAATGGTTACAGAAGTCTGGGTATCATCAGAATCGTAGCCGTCTACAATATTAGAAATGGACTCAGGGTCCGGAGGTCGATTTTCGTCCTCCTCCATTTCAACAAATTAAAAAAAAAAATTAAACAAAATTTTTTATTTTAGAAATAATAAATGATAGAAATAATACACGCAAACCAATAACACAAACAAAAATAATGAATACAAAAAGGTAACAATAAATAAATCTTATCTGTACGCCGCGCCGTCAGCAAGCCGTCAAACACAGAGCACTGGATGTAAACACAACTGCACACTTCCGAGGTTTGGTGACTCGTTCTTTTACTTCATATATTATATTATCTTACAATCTTTATTTTTACTTTGATTTATTGTTAATATGCACCTCTTGCACAATCTTTTAGACTAACTTTAATTATATTCCTACCGTTTTTTTATATGCTTACTGTTATTTTTAGATACAAAAATATAATGTATATTACCCACGCACAGGCTGCGCCTTAGTGGGTTCCCTTTCTTATCATTATAAAACTGTAATGTCAAATGTATAAATTGGGAAAAAATAAATGAAATAAAAAAAATAAAATAAAATAAACCACAGTCAAAATCTAGAACACAGTCCAATTCTACTCAATCATTATAATTCACAAAATCACTCCGAGTCAAACTCATTCTCACTTGAAACGGTTGACGAAACGACAATAACAAAACACATTCATAATATTAAATCAAACGCCATCGGTTGCGATAACATAAGTATCACAATGATTAAACTAATCCTTCCCTTTGCACTCAGCACCATAAAAACAATTATTAACCAATAATTATGGACAGGTACAGTCCCAGCAGTGTGGAAAAGTGGTTTAGTAACACCAATTCCTAAAAAGCAACCAATTTCTTGTCTTAGCGATCTCAGACCGATCAGTATATTACCAGCATTATCCAAGGTACTCGAAAAAGTTGTATTTGACCAAACAGTAGTCTACACTGAAACATGCGGGATTATACCATGGCATCAATCGGGGTTTCGCAAAGGCCACAACACTACGACAGCTCTGCAATGTATTTCAGACGATATTATTGACTTCACCGATGAAGGCAAAGCCCCGATATTAGTTCTTCTGGATTTCTCTAAAGCATTTGACTTACTGAGCATTCCATTGGTTGTTTCATAGTTACGATACTTCGGTTTCAATGATGAAGCAATAAAATGGTTTCAGAGTTTTGGTTGTTTGTTTTTGGGGTGTTATGCCGTGTTGCGCTAACACTGCAACGCTGTCCGAAACGTCGGCTAAAGAAGGAGTTAGCGCAACACGGCATAACACCCCAAAAACAAACAACCAAAATGCTTTTGGCCGTGAGAATCTAAAAAATTACCTGGTTTCAGAGTTATTTCAAAGATAGAACTCAGCGTACAGTCTGCAGGGATATCAATGGGGCTCTAAAATATTCATTTGATGTTAAAATAACGCGAGAGGTACCACAGGAATCGATAATAGGGCCATTGCTTTTTGCCATATATACCGCTGACATGATGCAATCTATTAGACACTGTATGTCGCACATGTATGCAGATTAAACACAACTATATTTACCATTTGAAGTATGTAACGCTCAACTAGCGGTGGAAATGATAAATAGTAATCCACGTAGAGTTTGCGCTTGGGCACAAGAGCATGCACTTCTTCTCAATCCCCAAAAAACTGTTGCTATGTTAATGGGAACTAAATAAAAAAATATCATGTGTAAGACATAGAGGACATGATGTAAAAATAGGTGAAACCACTATTCCCTTTGTTGAATCTGCGCGCAATCTTGGAATAGTGGTGGACGGTAAATTGAGGTATGAGGAACATATTAAAAATTAGTCACAGTGGTGCTATTCGAGACTTCGTCTGCTGTATAATATAAGAGATCATATATCAATGAAATTACGAAAGATTATTACTGACAGTCTTGTTATCTCAATATTGGACTATGGAGACACAGTTTTTTTTTTAAAGAAAGACAAATATTCCCGGGTTACAAATAATCTGACAATATTTGAAAATCTCCTACTACCACCACAGTAAGCTGAAAATATTGCTTGTGTTGTGATGGAGGACTTAGCCAGCCGAGGAATTGAACACACTACGCCCGAGTGGGATCCAAGCGCGATGTCGACTCGGCCACCGACCGGTCAAACCGGTCAAAATCAAACCGGTCAAAAAAATGGTCCCTCTTTACTGAAAAAAGCCCAAAAACAAGTACAACGAGTCCAAAATGCATGTGTCCGATATTGTTATAATGTCCCGAGACGGGATCATATCTCGCCTTACCTCGATCAGATTCTAAATATTTCAAACAGAAGGTGTTACAGTAATGGCCTCGTTAAATTAATGATACCAAGAAATATAATTGATAAGTTTTATTCTTTAAAACACACATCACTGGTAACAAAAAACAACGACCCTCGAATTCCTTAATTATTTCATGGTTGTTATTGATCCGTTATTTAGAGAGAGAAGAGGAAGAAAATGGGCTTGCAAGCCTATTTATAACCTAATTAATTTGAATGTATTGGTATATATAATCACAATTATTGCCCTTAGGGGAGACATCTGTCGGATATTTCAATTACTCAATACAGATACAGGTGGCATTTTCGTTTGGTTTGATTCTTGGCTAAAGTCTGAACAGAAGGAAATTACACCAATTGTGTCAAATGTTCAATTTGATGAATTCAAAGGTTCCTGCCTATCTGTTTGACAGATTGCAGTGGTCCCGTGACTCTCACAACATAGTACGGGTCAAAAAAACCACTAACTCGCTCTCCCCAAACATAAAACTACTGTGTTTGAGGGTAGTTATAGCTATTCTTCGTCAAAACTCTCGAACGAAGTACCACTGTCAATTTGAATATCGACATCATTGCATTGCTCCAAAAAACTTTGCTGCCAATAGTTGCTATCGTTACAATGAATGAGATACTTACATAGGTACATGTGGTTGCGATTATTGTTTATTTTGAATTGTTGTTGACTATATTATTAATTTGCCCTGATTTGTATACCTACTATTTCAATTTTTTTTATTTGTTTGTGTTGATTATATTTTTTATTGTTAATATTATTTCATTGTTCATTATTATACCTTAATATGCATATATTATTATAATATTGGAGGCAGTGCTCAAAACCAGCTGCATTCCCGGAGAGATACGGAATGCATAGCTGAGCAGTGCCCTTTTTGTCAATAGAATTTATGTTAAAAAATATGTAAAATTTATCTATTGGCAAATAAATGTTTTTATTATTATTATTATTTTGTGACATCCCCCTTCTTAATTTATACAATAAAATAAAACTTAAAATTCATTAACATTTGATATATATATATATATATTTTTTTTCTTAGGTTTGTCAACAGTGATTCATATCAAAGCTCTCGAAATTCAATTTCACTAATTAAACTTGGTTGATACTATCACTAATTACAGACAAACACAACATTGATGAACACAAAACTGTAAGTGAATAATAATGTACATGTATGCACCTACATGCATACATGTATACACAAATACATATACTTACATATATATTTCATAACAGCAACAGTAATTATTTTATAGATCAACACGATAGGTAGCTTTAAGTCTTGTTTACGTTTGATTTGAAGGTGGCCAGTGATGAAATTGACAAATCAATGGGATGACTTTTATATGTCTCGTTAAAATAACGGCACATTCTTGGTAAAGGTGAGTCATACCCCAGCTTAGTTTTATATTTTTTAATATGTAACGGAATATAATGTATGAGTCGGGAACCAATTCTAGGAACGTTGAACATAATTTGATAGAGAAAAAAAGGGCAGTTTATTAGAGCATTAACAATTTTGAAAAGAAAATTTAAATCAATATTTAGTCTTCTCTGTTCAGGGGTGCGTACATTGTAGAAATTTAGTCTATCGGTGTAATGAGGAAGTGATCGAGCTCGTTTATCACAACACGCTAGGTGGTACATAAAATTTTTTTGAACCCGCTCTATTGGCTGAATATGAACTTTGTAGGTTGGACTCCATATAGAACTTGCGTACTCCAAAACGTTGCGGGTGAAGGAATTGTATAGCGTTATTTTTGATTTGGGATTCTGAAAATTTTTACTATTTCGTTTGATAAATCCTAGCATTTTTAGGGATCTAGAAATTTCATATAATATAACAATACCTATCCGGTTGTTTGACAACTCTTCCTTATCTTGTAATATATGTGTAGTGGTACGCCACTACTTGATTCGAATGTTACTAAAGAAGTTTCAGCTTTTGCCAAACAAGCTTCTTGGATTTTTTTAAATATTTATTACTCTAGCAACTGAAATGCTCGAGATTGTTTTATTTTCCACCTATATAAGCGACAACGTGAACGAAATAGTCAGTACATTAACAGCAACCGTGACATTGAAATCGAATTGTTTTGCCTACGTGACGCGCTAGGAAATATTATCAAACCTTCCTTTCGCAAATCATTCTGTTGTATTTTCTACGTTTATTTATTTTTCGGATATGTTATAATAAACCGCTTAAGCCAAATCAATAGTTATTTTTTAATATCTAAAATACAGAATAAAACTACAGTGGTGACCCCGACGAACACACGTAACATTGCCTTCATCATCAGCAAAATAAACCAACAGCAGAAAATATGAAGCAGCCCAAACAAGATACAAACGTGGCTGACAAAATAAACAGAGTGGCGGTGATCCCGCCGTTTTGCCCAGATGACCCGGAGATGTGATTCTGCATGGCAGAGAGGAGTTTTGAAGCATCAGGCATCGTCGCAGACCAGAACAGATTTGGCTACATCCTGGGAGCCTTGGATCCAAGATAAAAAACCTCAAACTGCCCGCAACAGGTGCCTATCTCCTGCTGAAGATTTAAATGACCCGCCAGTTAAGTTAAACTCAGGAATAGAAGACGAGGCGGCTCCTGGAATACGAAAAGATTGGGGACAGGAAGCCGTCTCAATTCCTGCGCTACCTACGCACCCTGGCCGGGGTAGCAATACCAGATGACGTTCTCAGAACGCTGTGAATGGGCCGTCTTCCTCACACCATGCAGATAAATCCTGATGACACAAAAATACGTCATCCTGGACAAAGTGGCTGACCTGGCAGATGCAATTGCAGAGCCCAAATAGCGGAGATAACGCCCGGACTTGACGCGCAGTTACAAGAACAACTTCATGAACTAACGATAACATTAAAAACATAAATACAAGATCTACGGGCTGCGCTATGGAACGAGATTCAGGGCATCAATATTGGCGAGTCCACATACAGAAGACACTGTGGCAGCGTGTGTTGTGCGTATGAGGGCTATGTTTATTTGTAATTTATGGTGGCTGCCCGAACCAAAAATTGGGTTCAGGAGATGGGAGATCGAAATGAGTGTCTGCAAAATTAATTTAATTTATTCGTGAGGACGAATATTTAAATTTTATAGAACGCGGAGAGACGGTGGCAGAAAGAGTAGAGAGAGTGGCGGTAGGATCGAAGGTTGAAACAGGAATGGAGATTTCTATTCTCCAGCTCGCTTGCGTCTAGCAGCGGATTAATTCACGATAGTATTGCCACATGTGGGAGGAAATAAAGTAGTCCCACATACCTCCCTACCAGCGTCTCCACGCGATACAAATAAACGCAACACATATTTACAATATTTATGAACACTTTTGATTTTGTCACAAAGTATGATGTTCACATAAAAATGTTTTTTATAATGTGATGAAAAATTATAAAATAAAAGTTCAGTTCTATTTACTATATTGTACATTAATCAAACCTTTTCCCTATAACATACTAGAAATGAAAGTAAAGATTTTATTTAACTAGGATTATAGTATAAAGTACATACTGTGCATTATTATTGCGCTCAGTTTACAAAAGGTAAATAATAGGGAAACAAATAATAACGGAAAAGAGCAGAGTCACGACGACGATCTAATTATGGCGCATGAGAACTCCTCCCTCGTCTTGCGGAAAATGATGATTCCCGACACTGACGAATTATTATGGTGCGATATCTCCACTGGTCGTGTGAGACCTTTTGTTCCTTGAGACATGAGAGAACAAGTAATAGCCAACGTACACAACATATGCCATCCAGGCGCCTCCGGCACCTCCAACAGCAATACGTCAAAGATTCGTCTCGCCCAAAATGGCAAAGGACATCAAAACCTTCGTCAAACAGTGTGTCGCTTGCCAGAAAGCCAAAGTGTCACGACGCACAACTGCACATATATCCTGCCTGAAGACCGAATCCGAAACGTCCACATCGACTTGGTCGGCCCTCTACCAGCTTGTAATGAGTATAAATACATCCTAGACATAGACAAAGACAGATACACTTGCTGGCCAGAAGCAGTACCATTAAAAGATATGTCTGCAGAGAACGTAGCTACAGCCTTAATGTCACAATGGATAGCTTGACATGGCGTCCCAGAAACAATCACCACAGACCAGGGACGACAGTTTGAATCGTGTCTTTTCAGGAGCCTTACTCAAAAATTCGGTATCAAACATAACCGAACCACCGCCTACCACCCACAATCTAATGGAATTATTGAAAGGTGGCACAGGACCCTTAAGGTTAGGTTAGGTTAGGTTAGGTTAGGTTAGGTTAGGTTAGGTTAGGTTAGGTTAGGTTAGGTTAGGTTAGGTTAGGTTAGGTTAGGTTAGGTTAGGTTAGGTTAGGTTAGGTTAGGTTAGGTTAGGTTAGGTTAGGTTAGGTTAGGTTAGGTTAGGTTAGGTTAGGTTAGGTTAGGTTAGGTTAGGTTAGGTTAGGTTAGGTTAGGTTAGGTTAGGTTAGGTTAGGTTAGGTTAGGTTAGGTTAGGTTAGGTTAGGTTAGGTTAGGTTAGGTTAGGTTAGGTTAGGTTAGGTTAGGTTAGGTTAGGTTAGGTTAGGTTAGGTTAGGTTAGGTTAGGTTAGGTTAGGTTAGGTTAGGTTAGGTTAGGTTAGGTTAGGTTAGGTTAGGTTAGGTTAGGTTAGGTTAGGTTAGGTTAGGTTAGGTTAGGTTAGGTTAGGTTAGGTTAGGTTAGGTTAGGTTAGGTTAGGTTAGGTTAGGTTAGGTTAGGTTAGGTTAGGTTAGGTTAGGTTAGGTTAGGTTAGGTTAGGTTAGGTTAGGTTAGGTTAGGTTAGGTTAGGTTAGGTTAGGTTAGGTTAGGTTAGGTTAGGTTAGGTTAGGTTAGGTTAGGTTAGGTTAGGTTAGGTTAGGTTAGGTTAGGTTAGGTTAGGTTAGGTTAGGTTAGGTTAGGTTAGGTTAGGTTAGGTTAGGTTAGGTTAGGTTAGGTTAGGTTAGGTTAGGTTAGGTTAGGTTAGGTTAGGTTAGGTTAGGTTAGGTTAGGTTAGGTTAGGTTAGGTTAGGTTAGGTTAGGTTAGGTTAGGTTAGGTTAGGTTAGGTTAGGTTAGGTTAGGTTAGGTTAGGTTAGGTTAGGTTAGGTTAGGTTAGGTTAGGTTAGGTTAGGTTAGGTTAGGTTAGGTTAGGTTAGGTTAGGTTAGGTTAGGTTAGGTTAGGTTAGGTTAGGTTAGTGGTTAGGTTAGGTTAGGTTAGGTTAGGTTAGGTTAGGTTAGGTTAGGTTAGGTTAGGTTAGGTTAGGTTAGGTTAGGTTAGGTTAGGTTAGGTTAGGTTAGGTTAGGTTAGGTTAGGTTAGGTTAGGTTAGGTTAGGTTAGGTTAGGTTAGGTTAGGTTAGGTTAGGTTAGGTTAGGTTAGGTTAGGTTAGGTTAGGTTAGGTTAGGTTAGGTTAGGTTAGGTTAGGTTAGGTTAGGTTAGGTTAGGTTAGGTTAGGTTAGGTTAGGTTAGGTTAGGTTAGGTTAGGTTAGGTTAGGTTAGGTTAGGTTAGGTTAGGTTAGGTTAGGTTAGGTTAGGTTAGGTTAGGTTAGGTTAGGTTAGGTTAGGTAAGGTTAGGTTAGGTTAGGTTAGGTTAGGTTAGGTTAGGTTAGGTTAGGTTAGGTTAGGTTAGGTTAGGTTAGGTTAGGTTAGGTTAGGTTAGGTTAGGTTAGGTTAGGTTAGGTTAGGTTAGGTTAGGTTAGGTTAGGTTAGGTTAGGTTAGGTTAGGTTAGGTTAGGTTAGGTTAGGTTAGGTTAGGTTAGGTTAGGTTAGGTTAGGTTAGGTTAGGTTAGGTTAGGTTAGGTTAGGTTAGGTTAGGTTAGGTTAGGTTAGGTTAGGTTAGGTTAGGTTAGGTTAGGTTAGGTTAGGTTAGGTTAGGTTAGGTTAGGTTAGGTTAGGTTAGGTTAGGTTAGGTTAGGTTAGGTTAGGTTAGGTTAGGTTAGGTTAGGTTGGTTAGGTTAGGTTAGGTTAGGTTAGGTTAGGTTAGGTTAGGTTAGGTTAGGTTAGGTTAGGTTAGGTTAGGTTAGGTTAGGTTAGGTTAGGTTAGGTTAGGTTAGGTTAGGTTAGGTTAGGTTAGGTTAGGTTAGGTTAGGTTAGGTTAGGTTAGGTTAGGTTAGGTTAGGTTAGGTTAGGTTAGGTTAGGTTAGGTTAGGTTAGGTTAGGTTAGGTTAGGTTAGGTTAGGTTAGGTTAGGTTAGGTTAGGTTAGGTTAGGTTAGGTTAGGTTAGGTTAGGTAGGTTAGGTTAGGTTAGGTTAGGTTAGGTTAGGTTAGGTTAGGTTAGGTTAGGTTAGGTTAGGTTAGGTTAGGTTAGGTTAGGTTAGGTTAGGTTAGGTTAGGTTAGGTTAGGTTAGGTTAGGTTAGGTTAGGTTAGGTTAGGTTAGGTTAGGTTAGGTTAGGTTAGGTTAGGTTAGGTTAGGTTAGGTTAGGTTAGGTTAGGTTAGGTTAGGTTAGGTTAGGTTAGGTTAGGTTAGGTTAGGTTAGGTTAGGTTAGGTTAGGTTAGGTTAGGTTAGGTAGGTTAGGTTAGGTTAGGTTAGGTTAGGTTAGGTTAGGTTAGGTTAGGTTAGGTTAGGTTAGGTTAGGTTAGGTTAGGTTAGGTTAGGTTAGGTTAGGTTAGGTTAGGTTAGGTTAGGTTAGGTTAGGTTAGGTTAGGTTAGGTTAGGTTAGGTTAGGTTAGGTTAGGTTAGGTTAGGTTAGGTTAGGTTAGGTTAGGTTAGGTTAGGTTAGGTAGGTTAGGTTAGGTTAGGTTAGGTTAGGTTAGGTTAGGTTAGGTTAGGTTAGGTTAGGTTAGGTTAGGTTAGGTTAGGTTAGGTTAGGTTAGGTTAGGTTAGGTTAGGTTAGGTTAGGTTAGGTTAGGTTAGGTTAGGTTAGGTTGTTAGGTTAGGTTAGGTTAGGTTAGGTTAGGTTAGGTTAGGTTAGGTTAGGTTAGGTTAGGTTAGGTTAGGTTAGGTTAGGTTAGGTTAGGTTAGGTTAGGTTAGGTTAGGTTAGGTTAGGTTAGGTTAGGTTAGGTTAGGTTAGGTTAGGTTAGGTTAGGTTAGGTTAGGTTAGGTTAGGTTAGGTTAGGTTAGGTTAGGTTAGGTTAGGTTAGGTTAGGTTAGGTTAGGTTAGGTTAGGTTAGGTTAGGTTAGGTTAGGTTAGGTTAGGTTAGGTTAGGTTAGGTTAGGTTAGGTTAGGTTAGGTTAGGTTAGGTTAGGTTAGGTTAGGTTAGGTTAGGTTAGGTTAGGTTAGGTTAGGTTAGGTTAGGTTAGGTTAGGTTAGGTTAGGTTAGGTTAGGTTAGGTTAGGTTAGGTTAGGTTAGGTTAGGTTAGGTTAGGTTAGGTTAGGTTAGGTTAGGTTAGGTTAGGTTAGGTTAGGTTAGGTTAGGTTAGGTTAGGTTAGGTTAGGTTAGGTTAGGTTAGGTTAGGTTAGGTTAGGTTAGGTTAGGTTAGGTTAGGTTAGGTTAGGTTAGGTTAGGTTAGGTTAGGTTAGGTTAGGTTAGGTTAGGTTAGGTTAGGTTAGGTTAGGTTAGGTTAGGTTAGGTTAGGTTAGGTTAGGTTAGGTTAGGTTAGGTTAGGTTAGGTTAGGTTAGGTTAGGTTAGGTTAGGTTAGGTTAGGTTAGGTTAGGTTAGGTTAGGTTAGGTTAGGTTAGGTTAGGTTAGGTTAGGTTAGGTTAGGTTAGGTTAGGTTAGGTTAGGTTAGGTTAGGTTAGGTTAGGTTAGGTTAGGTTAGGTTAGGTTAGGTTAGGTTAGGTTAGGTTAGGTTAGGTTAGGTTA